>NW_017304228.1:1141444-1144593 GCF_001594115.1 Trachymyrmex septentrionalis | reverse complement strand
CGACAAACAGATAAAAGAGCAATCACTATGAAATTATTGATACGTTCGGCAATAATCACGTTTAGTATAATATATTTTTTCTTTAAGTGAACGAGATGATCTAAACGGATCTGTTTCTTTTATGAGATTAGGAAATTTAAGCTGCCATAACGATGAGTCATTGTCTATTTAATCAATACTGCGAGTAGCAAGTTCAAACTTGGTTTCGAATGTAAGCAGAATGTGCTGAAAAGAGATCTAAAGAACATGATATATACAATATACGCCAACATGAAGATTTCCTCAGTTTCACGTGGTATGCACTGACATATACAAACTAAGATAGTTTCCTGTAAAAGTAAAAAATATTATTGAGAAACAGCAGGCGTCTTTCAATGAATAATAATGCAATGCAAATCCTAATTAGATAGCTGATAATGGCTACAGTTACATACAAAATTCATTAATCGCAATTTGTAATCAAGAAATAATTTAATCATTTTGATGAAACAAAATTTTTGCATTTTTTTAACTGCAAAAAATTATTTCTCAAAAAACATATAAAAATCTCTGAAAAATTTAGAGAGTTAATTATTTCGCAGCACAGCTTATGGTGTAAGTATATAACAGATCTTATTTCTTTCTCAAACTTTTGGTGTAAATTCTTAATGGAATGAAAGTCGAATTTAATTGAATAGAATTCAATCAGCGTGACTTTTCCGTTATTTCGAATTAGCGATAATCCGTAAGAAACGAAGATTGGTAAGCGCCAGAAATTAGTTCCATAAATGTTCACGTGACGGTATCGGCTATAAAGTTTGGCAGCTTCCAAATTCACGTTCTCGTGGGCTTGAGACAGTTCTCTCTCTCTCTCTCTCTCTCTCTCTCTCTCTCTCATTCACTCACTCACTCACTCACTCACTCACTCGCTCTTTCGATCAAACTGTGTTTAGTGCACTTTATACCGTCAGCGTCTGGCGCGAGAAGATTTCGTGATGACGCTCATTATTAATCATCGAGATGAAATAATTTCAAATATTGGCAATTTATGCAAGAGCTTACAAACGAAACTCTGTATACGCGATATCACGTGATGTTATTCACGCGAATATTAGCAATAATATTGACGCACAGAAATGGTCCATTTCCGTACCTTAACTCGATATCTGGGAAATAAAGTGACTGAAATCATATCACATATCTCGAAGATAAATAAAGAGAAATACTATATGCGCATATACATACATATACAATATATAGATATCCTCTTTCCTTTGGGATTATAAAAATGTTTCTCTAAAAGCACATTCATACTTACTCGTACATGTTTCTTCAATTTAAAGATATGTTACGTTATATAAATCTGTGTATCCTGTTAATAAATCTATATTCTTTCTCGTAAAAAGACTCGTAAAAATGATAAATTAATAAAATTGATATTTTTGTGTTACGGATGTCTCATTAAGTATCAAGTATAGATTGTCATTATAAAAAACATCATAAGAAACGATGTAAATAGTAATTTTTAATTCTCATTATAATATTTTTCTTTCATGTGCATTCTTCACTGCGGTGTGCATTGAGCGCAACATCTGCACTTTACGGTGAGTCGTTTCCGCGCGTGAAATTTATACGTGCATTGTGAACAATAAATTTTCGAAGTAAAGTACCGCGTTGTAAAATTTGAACACTGCCCTGGAACAATGCAAGCTTGTAAAATTTTTCGAGCGTCAAGTTGCGAAGAATCTACGTAGAGCATAATCATCATATAAAGCTAATAAACTGTACCTCTTTTTATTTTAATTGCTTAAATACATAGCTTTGCGTAGGAAAAAAAACCCGTGGATATGTATAAATCGAGTCGCAATAGATATACGTAGCGTAATCTATATAATCAATTTGTTATCGCTACAAATACACTGAGAAAAAATATAGTCAATTTTAATAAATATTTAGTTAAATACAACCAACTAAATATTTATTAAATATAAAGTAATATTTATTTAGTACAAGAACCATTAATTTGATTTAACAATCATTCTCTTTATTAAACAAATATTTATTTATTGTAAATGTTTAGTTGGTAGTAGTGAACTACAATAAATATTTATTAAAATTGACTATATTCCTTTCTTAATGTTGATATATTAAATAAACAATTAACTATAGTAGATATGTTTTATAACACATTTAAAACTTTATTAATTATTAAATAAATAATAAACAAAGTTTTAAATGTACTATAAAATTATTAATTAACAAAAAAGAATTTATTTCATAGAAAATTTATTTTACCATCAATTAAAAAATGCAAATTAAGATAAAAGTTATTTTTAATTGACAATATCGCGATACTTATTTATTTAAATCACTGAAATAGAACAACTTGTGAGATTTCGCACTCACGCATTCTAGTGATAAATAATACCTCAAGCTACTCTTCTAGTCTAAAATGAAATGCACTGCATTTGATTTGAATTATGAACATGCAATTCGCAACGATCACGCATGAAACCTTTCCTCGGGGAAAAGCTTCCATTAAGCTGAAATCAAAAATGCTTTTGTAATAAACTGCATATAGATAAACCATATAGATAAATCGTTTTATATTTCGGATTTTCGAAATATTTATAATAGCTATTATATCATTCATTGAGTTGTAATCGGTTACAAGTGATGCAAAATTGTAATCCGCAGTACATATATTGTAAATTAAAGACCCGATCGTCAGAACAATACTATTAGCATGTGTAGCATTCAGCGTATATCGGTTCAATATATTATATTATTATAAATTACATGAAAATGATGTTTCACAAAATTTCTGAATAAATAAATATTCATGAAAGAATTAATTAATTTCTGTCATGCAGAAATATCTTTATCTGTAAATACATATTATGCAAAGTTTTTTGTATGGAAGTATTCATTAAATGTATTATGCCTTAATATATTAGGTTAAGTAAAAAGTCATCGCGTTTTTTTAAAAGACATCTATCAGTAAAAACCGCAATTACTTTCTTACCAACAATATAAATATATCTTGATAGAGTAAAGTTTCAGCTTTAAAAATCTCTTTTTTAAATTATACGATACGACAATTTTTAATGGAGTTATGAGCAATTAAAGTCAAAATAATTCTTTTATTTAATCCGCGATAACTCAGTAAT
>NW_017304228.1:1127411-1141084 GCF_001594115.1 Trachymyrmex septentrionalis | reverse complement strand
TGTGTGTGTGTGTGTGTGTGTGTGTGTGTGTGTGTGTGTGTGTGTGTGTGTGTGTGTGTGTGTGTGTATAGAGCAACGATATAGTCATTACTTTTTAATTAAATCTTAAAATTTAGAAGAAACTATATATAAAAACTGAAGAATTAAGCTATAAAGGAAAGAATTTTAAAAGTAAAAAGAAAAATTATTAATTTTCTAATAAAATAGAGTAAATTTTCAGCACTTGTTCTTTAAATAAAAAAATATTAGTTTATCTATCGCTAAATAATATATTCTGAAACTCTACTAATACAAATTTAATAATATATTTAAAGTTTAAAATATGAAATCTAGTTTATCGACTTGTTAAGTAAAACTGTAGGAGAGAGACTACTGAACCACGGTATCGATCTGTTAAATATGTATAGCAGAGAAGAGTCAGCACATGCAGAAATCCAGGCAATATCGCGAAAGATGGCGGTACCATGGACTTTTTACCAGCAGATGCAGTTACTGTTACCAGTTATCGGTTTAAGTAGACTACACCACATTTTCTCAATGGATTATCTTATCGCTCGATAAAGCAACTTGATTACTGTTGTGACAGATAAAAATTTGAATATACAATATACATATTTTAAAAAATAATGAAGTAAAATAAACAATTTCTTTCAGATTTTATTTCGTAAAATTAGAAGATCCTCTGAAAGACTACAGTAATTAAAATAATAATTAAGATAATACAATTATGCATGTATAAAGATATTTTCACCATATTTGTGACAATGTTTTTTTCACGAAAAGTTGATTGAAAATTATTCTTTCCTATTTTTTGTTTGTCAAAAATCGACACCAGACTGATCAACTTTTGATCAATCGCGCACGGATTTGTGTCATATATATATATATATATATGTGTGTGTGTGTGTGTGTGTGTGTGTGTGTGTGTGTGTATAATAATAGGCGATTCATCAATAACGAAAAAATCCAGTTCGTTTTGTGCGCGAATACACGGTGCAGCTTTATTTTCGTCAATCTCTAAAGTGAAATTTCGATCAAAAACGTTCTTTGCCTGCCGCATGCTCAGCTTACCGTGACAAGTTGCACTTGGTCGTTGATTTCAATCGTTGACAGCTATCTTATTCACGAGCGAGAGCGGCCAAATTCTCACGTGATTTAGAATACTCACCGCAATTCATGCCCGACCACCGTCCATCCCCTACGACGCCTCCTGTCTTTCCGGCGCAACATTTCCGCCACGCTGAGTCTCTCCATCCTCGTGGAGCAACGCGATGAATTTTTCGCGACCGCTCTTAAAACGTATGCACTTAGCCGACGACGGTGTGACTGCAGATTCACGGCACAACGACACACACAGTCGTGTTAAAAGCTACACGCGACACGTCCCGACTCATCTAAAATTGTAGCACATTAATTCCAGAATCACCGAGCAGATTTCGCGCGAGCGAGGAACCACTATAACGCGTTTTAATACGCGGAAAAATATTCATCGTATCTTCATAGGAATTTATGATTAAATCGCTATGTATTTTTTTTACAATCAACCCGCGCAATATCGTACAAGATATAAATTTATAAAATTTATCACATGAATTAATTGGATGATTTTCATCGGAATCGATTTATATATGATCAAACCTGTATGTTGAAGAATAAAATCGATTAATTTATTTAGTTACACGTTATGCAATTGTATTGCATCGATCTCGATTGTTATGCCGTAATATGGTTAATTGGCGAAGATGCCAATAAATATCTTGTTGCGCAAGAATAGATCACAATCTCCGATTATTACTCGCGACACGCATTGCGTGATCACCGATCACGAAACATTATAGGCATATATAAAGTATACTGACAAAAGTGTTTCGTACAATTTTTTTCAAGACACGTCACCCTGCTTTATTACACTGTCCTCGAATAGATAAGACAATTCCTCGTTGTTCACGTCGTTGACACTTAAATAATCGAATTTCAAAGATGAAGAAAATTTTCTTAGCTTAACTATCTCAAGCACGAATCACTGATCGCCAATCAATCTAATACGGAACCGGTAATTAAATAAACTGTCGCTGAATGAATAAACGAAGGACGCATCTGGACATTGCGACGCGTCGCATACGACTGAATGTCGTATTGTATTTATAGAGCGACTCGGATTATTTTGAACGCTGTCGCTTTTCTCACGTATACGTAGTTTGTACGATTTTCGGAGTCACGACACACGTAAATACATCGTGATATCTTTTTTATGCCCGCTTCTTTTATGTCGTCGTGCGTATGGTGTAAATGTCGCCTTCCGCATTAATCTAATTTCGCCGCTGCTCCTTGTCTTCCCACATGTTTCCTTTCACCATTAATAGCCTCCATTTTTTTATGCTTATCGTATTATTATTATACTAAGACATGTACTTAAAATACAATCTTTTTTAAATAGCAGTATAATATTCTTTAAACAACAAAAATAAAAATGTATGATGAACATTAATCTATGATTTTATCCTGTATTATTACTATCCCAATCTACAAATCTGTTAATGAAAACATTAGATTTCCCTTGGCAAAAGTACAAAAGGCGTTATTGTTAAATCACAATAGCTGCAATCATACTTTGAAACGCACGCAAAATCGCACGTCAATTATAAGGAAATATATATAAATATACTTATGTATGAATGAAATCTACAAATTTCTCTAAAAAATGGTACCGTAAATATACAGAAAAAAATTTACTGAATTTTATTAAATATTTGTTAGAATAATACGAACAAAATATTTACTAAATCTATATTCATTTAAGTATAATTTTTTTATTTTAAATGCACAAATCTTTATTCACATTATTAGTACATATTTCGTTAGTACTATTCAAGCAAATACTTAATAAAATTCAGTAAATTTTTTTCAGTGTAATATATGTATATGTAATAAAAAAAATGTCTAAAATCTTTATCTTCAACATTTTTTTGCGGGCAAAATTATATTAATAATTTACGTATATATTTTCCGTTTCTATATCGGAAAACAGAGCTGGCAAGTATCCACAAATATTAAAACATCCATGTATTAGTGACTCTCTAAATTATAGATATATTTTGAAGCGCACTATACAAAATGAGATTTCGGTTTGTTACAAAACACGTGCCCACATCCGGCATGTTGTGCAAATATCTGCCAAAGTCGTGACAAATGTTAACTAATGGGGATTATTAGTTTACGTCAAGATCTGATTAGAAAAGTGAGTTACATCTCAATAAATGATCCTTCACAAGTAGCCTGTCTTCGAATTAAGTAAATCCTGCAAGTTGCAGAACGCAAGGAAAATAAATGCCAGATAATTACGCCTTTTTTTTTTTAGATCGCCAAGGAGGGAGGAAAGTCGAACGAGACGCAAGGTCGTCGGTTATTTATTATAATCGTGGAATCCCGGTGGCGTGTGACGCTGCCTCCATATAAATTGTGGGTGTCGGCCAATTATATTACTCGTATTTTGAGAAACCAAATATCGTGGTAGCCAACTTAGACGAATCGCAAAACACTTCGTTGCTGCACCACATTTTTCTCGCGTTTCTGTACAAATTTGGCAATCGCGGGCGAAATGTGATGTTAGAGAACGTGAATCACAATTGTTATAAACGGAACTACGACGAAACAACGACAGTCAGGATAATCGCAAAATTTTTCCTACAAAAAATTGCTCTTAGACACTTAGATAAAGATATATTCACGATATCATTGTTATTATGCAACAAGCTACTAATGAGAATAAATCTGACATCAGCGCAAATAGTTTATGAAGCATTATACAATAGAATACAAGAAACTTGTATTTAATTATTATTAATGGAAGATTACCAAGTAATGTTGATGTACGCGAAATAAATAAATGAGAATAAAACAAATAAAAAAGATGAAAAAGTAATTTTTTTATTCAAAAAGAATTTGTTACAAATCTATTTAAGATTTTATAAAATAATAATGTAATATTATATTCCCATATCAGGTGTCACAATCTTATAATGAGGAATATTCGTCTTCATTATCATAAATGAGATTTTATCACGCAAATTCAGAAACAGTTTACTAAAATGAAATCGTTCATTCATACATTAGGCATTAATTTTAGAAACTAATTATCAACTGTACACTTTTCGTTCAATCTAATTGATATTTCTTATCAATGGAGTAGGTAAGATTAAAATTTCGATAGTTTTGAAAATTTTTCAAATAAATTTTGATTTAGACTACATAACTTTGCCACAAAAATACATGATTTTGTAAGAAATTGTTAATCTTGAGATGTAAAACAGTTATAACATATTTGCAAAAGAACCATTTCATTTCCAGGTGATATGTTAATAAAATATTAAGTTAGTTTTAAAATAATAATACTGAACTATATATAGTCATCTTCAAACATGAATATTTTATCTTTTTTTTTGAAAACACAAATACTTTATACGAAGTTTGCTAATAAAATTCATTTACAAAATAAAAATTGTTCTGCACAATTTATAACTTTTCCTTATCCTTTTTGGAATTTTAAACATGACGATGTCTTCTGCACTATTTACAAGATTTCTACTTAATTGTTTAAAAACATATTACGCAGAAGATGCATGCGATGCAAGAAGCAGTGAAGTTTATAAAAGTAAAAGCAAAAATAATTAATCGATATTATTAACCCTTTGCCGTGACATCTTTACCCTAACGCGCTCATGCAAAGGGATGCAGTCATGGTGGAAGCAACTGTGTAAAAAGAATAGCAGGGGTTGGTCAATCTTTTTCCGTTTCATTAAGCAGCGACCGAGAGGTTTTCTCTCTTTCTGCTTTTTAAATTGATTTGCATAACAGAGCAAGAAAAACAAGAGATTTATTTTTAAAAATAATTAAGAACATATGTGTACTATTGATATTAAGATCATACGTTAATCTAAATTAATTAGGTGGATATAATAATAATGCTTTGTTGGTAACAATATATTAATTAACATATTTAAAGCGATTACGAAATATTTACTGTTGTTATTAATAATAATACTCTTTATTATTAATAATAATATTCTTTGACAAAAAACCACTTTTTTTACTCTCTGGAGTGCTATAGTATTGTATATACCTCGAAGAATTGTTCGCGCTGAGCACGATGCCGTCGTTAAAAATTGCGTAACACATAGATTTAAAAAAATTACAGTGCAAATTAGAGTGATTTTTGATCCATTTCACCCTTATTAAAAAATTTTGATGTGCCATGCAAATTCTAATATTAGCACAATGTGTAACTCAAAAAAATTTTCAAACAGAAAAAACAAGTAATTTTTTATTGAATTGCGTAATTATAAAAAGTCTATAATTCAAACAATGATAACTTGATGAAAGTTAATTGTGATCTAAAATTTATTTGAAATCTCTTAAATTGTCTTTAGATGCTATAGACTTCACTTATTATAAACAAGTTTTTGTTTTAGCGTAAAAAATGTTGAAAATAATCAAAAATATCATTTTTTGCTCATTTCATCTTAATTTATTCAAAGTTCTGACATGTTATGCAAATTTTGCTAACAGCATCGTGTTCAACGCAAAAACATTTTCAAGGTATGTACTATACGTATAGCACTTCGGAAAAAGAATTTGTAAAACAAAGTAATTATACATACTTGAGATATTTAAACTCAAACCGTTAAAACAAAATTATCATATCCTCGACTCTCTACCGAATTATTAAGGAATAAATAAAAAATATATTAAACTTCTGTTTCAATATATATGAAGTTCTGTTTTCGTTTTTATTCTAATTATTCTTTAATAAATTAAATTGTATTTTCTATTTTTCAAATGTTTATCGTATTATTATATTATACGCAAAAATATATGTATATAAATATGCAAATGCTTGTGAGTGTAGTGAAAGCTGTAAGGTTTATGAGTCTGCTAAGTCCAAATAATCGTGCGGACCAGACATTCCTACGGGATCGGCTACCGATAAAGGTGCGGCAACGCGATGCTGCCATCCGTAAATGTTCAACGAGTTTACACAGGCAACAAATATTATCGTCTGCAGAAAACTTTATAGTTCCAAGTTTTATTAAAAAATAGTTTTTTTTTTTTAAAAACAGATATTAAATTGCAATTGTTCTAAGACAATTCTTACGATATAATGCTACAAAGTAAAAATAAATGTTTCTTTAAAAACTTTAGTAAATCATATTATAAACGTAGAATTTACAAAAGCCGTAAAATACATTTTATTATAAGTTATAATATTAAATGTAAATTTTATTATAATTTATATTAGTGGAAAAAAACTAGTTAAATTCTCATAAAAAATAAGAACATTTTTTATGTGTCAGTAGACAATGAGACACTGCGCGAAGATACGGAAGAAATGGTTATAAGCAGCTCGCGTGAAAAAGAAAAGTAAGACGTCGGACACAGTAGTGATAGCGCACGAGCATTAAAATGCAAATGAAAGTGGTGTGAAAAGAGAAGGATACAAGATAAAGTCATTATTCACGATAGAGTTCTTCCGCGATTCTATTACCTACTACCGACCATTATCTACTATACGAGCAGCCGAGTCACAAATACGATGAGACACTAATACGTCGCAAATATATCGGATATTCAGTCCAAAACTGTTCGATTTGGTTTTCTACTTGGTAGTTATAGTGAATTGTAATTTAGCAAACACGATATTTTAGTTCCGGAAAGAGAGATCAAATACCGATCTACATAGTGTCTGATAGCAATAAAATAAAGTACATAAGCCAACAATGAAAGTGTATTTGATTAGATCGAGAAGACAGATACATCTTATAATTTTTCAAACTGTAATTATTGGATTATAAAAAAAAACTTGCATTTTAATAATTTTCTCTTTTAAAATATGAAGAAATGTCTGTAGTAAAAAATTTATTTGTTGAAATAATTATCTGTGTTACATACTAAATTTATTTTAGATAAGAAATCTATAATAAACTGAACCAAATTTTATCGACTCTGAAATAATTTATCTTTTGATAGAGCAACAGCGATGTTTCCAGGACACCTTGCAATTTCCTTATTAGCGAAGGAGTTCGTACTTAACTTAATTGCATATATTGCAGTTATCTGCGGGAAGGGAAGGATTTATCTCGGGTCTTGATCTTTGTCGTTTCTCTCTTAAAAGAAGCCGGCAAGACGCATTTCATCTCGACGAGCGCGTTAAGGCGAGAAAGGCATGCCATTCCTATTAAAGATCTCTTCTTACGCAACGGTGTTGAAGAATGCTATTTCCCCGCCCGCTATTCTCCCGCAATGAATGAGCATAGGAATTTCTCTAGACTTGAGTTTTGTGCGCGCGCCAGCGAAGTCTTACACGGATCGTTCTGTATTACACGAAAAGCTACTTGGCGCCCACAACCCATTATGCAAATTACGCCTACCGGCAATAAAATATATGTATTTGTATACGTATGTGTTGTGTACTTGAGGTCACAGTGATGGCGGCACACAGCCGCGATTAAGATAGCGCAAACGCATTGCGAATAGATTAATAGATAGATAGCTTAATTTAATAGCCGTTCTACATCTTTTTAAGCGCAACAAAGTACAGAAAGTTAGACACAGAAAACTTCCACAATTTCAAAAAAAAAAAGATACATGTATATAATAAAAAAGCGATTTAAGACTAAATATTACATTAAAAGAACTACAAAGAAAACAGATAACATCTATTATAATTATGATTAGTTCCCAGCAGAAGGCCAATTATTTTTAAAAAAGCACAATGATATCTTGTAAGTAAACTGTTCCAGAATTCAGCAGTATAGCTTTTGAAAGACCTTTTATAAAATTCGGTTCGATATAATGATAACAATAGATTATTTCTCGCTCTCTCTTGTATCACGCGCAGTCCTACTATACTTAAATTCAAATACTTTATATAGAATTAAAGGTACTTTAGATTGAAAAATAGAAAAAAAAACAGTTATTTATAAAATAATTCCATCTAGCACTAACCTTGAGCACACATAGTTTATATATTAAAATATGACGTAATATGTTCATTCCATCTTATTTAATGTATAAACCTTATGCATATATTAAGAGCTCTTTGTAATCGTAGGTTCTGTTCATTCAAGATATCCGTAAAAATATTATAGTACAACAATAGTTAAATAAAGGCAAAATCAATGATGATACTAAACAAATACGAAGCCGTTGTATTTGAGAATAATCGCGATAGCGAGAAGCTCGCTATGAGGAATGTTGTATAGTAGAATCAAGACGATATTCATTCGCGCGCAAGAATCTGTAATTCTCGCCATCGGTATCTATGCCTCGTGTACAGCAAGTATGTGATGTGAATGGTAGGAGCTTAATCGCCACGAGATCGACCACACGCGAGAGGAGAGAACGGTGGAGAGGAATACATGACGCAATTGCGCGGAACTCGCCATCGTGCAAACTATTCCGAGGATTACAATTTACTTAGCGTTAAGTCTAGATAAATGCCACTCCATTCTCAAATGGTGCGAAAACTGTAGCGCGCGAATCGCTTCTACAGTGCGGAAGATCGAAGGATGTTGCAAAGCAGTAGCCAAGTTCTTTCAAGCTAATAGGAAAATTCCTATAAATACTTGAGTGCTTTGATATCCATTAGTGTATTCATTAGTAATTTGTGTAGCTTTCCATCGCGGCTGGTGTAAGCTCTATCTATTGAGCTTAATCACTGCTTAATGCTGTACTTGAATAATACAAAACGAAACATTAGAAACGATATTGAACACAAATTGCAGTAAATTTTAATACAGCGCAAACAGAAAATAGCAAATGAATAAAACAACAGATAAAATCTAGAGTAGTGTCATACTGAATTCTTTACGCTTCTGTTCAAGTGAAGTAAAGCTGGCTTGTAAACCTAACGCTATTTTTTGCAACAAATCGATAATTGCGAGTGCATTTGCAGTTCGTTTTTAAAGAAAGGATCTTACCAATCAAAATCTGGATAATTGATTAATATCCGGAGCTCCGAATTCCCTTGAGATAACTTGATTAAATACTCGTATGCCCCAGGCGCATCCAGTCCACCGAGAGGTGTTTTCGCAAGTTTGCTTGTACCGTTCTAACGTAATTCACTTTACTTCGCGCGATGATGATCAAAGTTGCGTCCGTCTTTCGCAAAAGTTTAATGCGACCTAAAGGTACCATTTTTCGAAAAAAGATTGAACGGAAGCAGATAGCTTAACCAAATTGAATTAACAATTCCGTTTACATTTTAAACGTGAAATCGATAATGGGATAACACGAAAACTAATGTTATCACTATTGAGAGCACGTTAAGCTCTCCCTTACAAAAAATAAACGTTAATTTTCAGTAGTGAAATTCAATTTCAATAAATTTCCCTAAGATTTCATCACGTCGACCGGAAATTCATTCTCATACCAAATACTGCGGGAAATATCTTCGAAACCACAATGATCAAACTAATAAGGCACGAACAGGAATGTCCAGACTAGATTCAATCCCTGAGATAATACAATACCAATTTTCTCGTAATCGATAGAAAAGAATTCAACGTATTTCAACATTTAATACCGAGGCCATCTATATTTTTCCTTTTAAGACCGATAAAGTTAATTTACTCTGTACATGCAATTTCGAATTCTATTTGTGTCCTCGTAAATACAAATAATATGAGTCTGTGAAAATTCACAATTTAGTTTTAAATTAGGTATTTTGACGTTCCATATTTATTTAATAAAAATAAACTTAGTAGTAAAAACAAATATTTTTGTTGTTAAATTATAATTAAACCATTATATAAGATTAAGTAATATCACTCTGCTACTAACATACATCAAAGGCCTTTCCACCAGGGAGCCGATCCGCTCTCCGCAAATACCGTTAATATCATAATAGCACATGCATATTAATTGTACACCCCATATATAACCATCAAAGGTAGGCTTGTATCGACATGTCTACACCACGATGTTAACCCTTTTAGTGCTCCTGTTGTCGAATGGCGTCAAAGGAACGAATATAACGTGATGTGACGCGTTCGCACTAGTAAGCTCATGCCAGTATTTCCTAGTGGTCGTAGTTGATAAAATAGTTTTGAGTTACCGAATAATTTATATCTGTGAAAATAACCCTTGCTGGACAAAAATACAGGTAAATTGATCTTGTAACAAAATGCCAGAAAATAACAAGTGTCCAGCTATGTTAAACTATGTCGTTAGGCATGTCGCCAATCTGCGTCATGCTTCCAAGGACACACCGTGGATTTTGGGGAAGTGTAGCAGCCAGTAGGCCAGGGATGCAGGGAAGCCGCGTTGCGAATAGTCAGGAGAGAGGGTTAGGGCTAGTTATGCGATGGGGTTCGAGAAGAAGTGGGGGCGAAGGTACATTTCGAGGTCGGTCGATATCACTGTCCGTCGAAGCGCCATCGCCACGTGCTTCGCACCATGCTCTGTGTTTTCGCGATCAATCTTGCAGAAATGCATCCGACTTGAAAATTGCTTTTCCTCCCGAGTCCCAAGTGTTTCCAACGTTTTACTCGCATTTAGATTAGTTTGTTCGCATAATCAAATCTCTTGATTCTATATTCTCGTATAATTTTATTAAACCTGCAAAATGAATTTGCGATTTTAGTTTCCTGAGAATATTACCCGCAATTTCGGAGAAATCAATATCAAAGACAAACGAATAAAAACTAATGCGCTAGAAATATATGTGGAAGCGTAAATCGATGATAATCTAGCAATAATCATGTTATAAACTTTTTTAAAATATTTTTTTTTAATACTGTTTTACGAGCTAACAGTTAAATAGTTTTTTCACGAAATGACGATTAAACCGAAGTACAAAAATTATACATGTAGAATATCGAACGATCAATGTCGCCCTTGAAGTATAGTAAATGCAAGTCTCGGATTATTGCCGCAGAATGCAACTACAAGCTATTCATAAAAGCGACCAATATCGACAGATATGGGCGTGACGCGAACATCCTTGCAATTCTTGACATTTCACAGTTCTTTGATACAGTAAATGGATACGAGGATACACCGTATATTTCACACACATTAAGCTCTATATGAATTTGATGAATTTTTATTCACCTCTTTATAACCTTGTACACATTTTCAAAGTGCGCAACGCATTCCTGAATGACCCGAACAACATGCGAATATTTATCTTTCGAACTTTTCAAAGAAATTTTATTATTCAATTAAACATATATCTTTGCATTTTTATTTTATAATACAATATTTATTTTATAATATAATATTCTTAAAGTAAACTTTGCGTCATTACTAAAAATATATTAAATTTGATATATTATAATATTCTGTGCCGCAATTTAATTTTCTCATGCAAATGGATTATGACAAAATTTGAAGACGATATTAATTTCCAAATTCCCGAAACGCTTGCCAAAATTATTATTAAATCCTGTCTACGCAGGAAAGACGCAGTTTCTCTAAACTAAAAGCGCGTGACTGTATATCTTATTTTAGGTAAGGCTATGCACCCGCGAAGTTCTCCACTCTCGACATGTGCAAACAATCTATTACCTACTTGTTTCTTTTTTTTAATTTTCCTTCACGAAGATTAATAACGTGGCCTTTAACGAATGAAGCGAGGCACCTGTCATCGATAAGAGACCCTAAGTCCGAGGTATTAACCTTGATTAATTTAATTCCTTCCCTCTCGTATTTATAGCTCGGGGAACAATTTCCGAGCGGTACGCGCCGGATAGTCCCGTGGATATATTCGGCCTCGCTTCGAAGCGCAAGATCGCGTGCGACCGGTACATTATGACCGCCGTGAAAGCTCAACCGGCGAGCTTTTATAGGTCAAGTTCTCGTTTCGTCTCGTGAGAAAGTACATGCCCACCGTCGGATCGTGCATGTATGCGTTTACCAACAAAACGGCCATGTGCACGATCTGCCCTAGGCCTAGACCTAATTCGCACCCAGCTGTCTCGTGATAGAAACTCGCCATCCATCGTTTTTCCTACCTAATGCTTAGTCACGTCCTTAATTGCAATGACGATATTGAATTGACCGACGGACTGAACACGGAGAAAACGGATTGAATAGCGCAAAATGAAAATTGCTTTATGTATTCGCGAGACTCGAAATCCACCGCGGAACGTCTCTCACAAGAAACAAAGAGGGCATTAACGAAGGACTGAATTTCCCTACGGTTAGTGAGAAATAAAATTCTGATTCACCTCCAAGCTCGAAACGGATAAAATGGGATTTGGCGAAAGCAAAAAGATTGAGAAGTTACTATCTCGAGCTCTTTGGATTTGGATACATTGTCACAGTAGATGGATTTGTATCGGTATGTTTGCAGAGCTTTCGTATAAACCCCTCTCAGAGCCCGTTTTTACTGGAGAGCTTCTGGCTTCTTTGAAACTAGACGCAAATTCATAGATAAACCTCTTTGGATGCATATTGTTTCTGTCCGATCAAAATTTAATGCGTGCTATATCGTTGAAAAAAAAAACAATTATTTGACTTGTAATTGATTTTCAAACATAAAATACCACGGAATATTCTTGGAAAAAGAAGCTATTGTTAAAATTTAATTTCACGTTCCTGGGTCACTCTTTACACACGGAATATCATTGTTTCACGTATCATACATCATCTTCGTATGAGTTAATTACTGGAAATTACAGAGCGCGAAATGAAAAAATTTGTGGATATATCAGTACTCCGTGTAATACTAGACGGCGTTAATTATGCGCGACGTTAATTACTACGTTGTACAAACAAGCATTTCACCGCAAATCATTGTACGCCGGTAGTAATACGAGATCGCAAAATTTACGATAATCGGTGTTGCATGAAGGTAAGGACCGTGTTGACAGCTAAAATTCAGTGTATGAGTACGCGTTATGTGTATTGACGTTATTAGCTATTACCAACGTAGCAAACATATTGTTAAATATATGTGTTTTAATAGCCATGCATTTTAAGGTATAATTAAAAGTTGTTGCATGAAAGCCAAAATGTCAACAATTGCGAATAATGGTAATTTATTGTAAAATCAAAAAGGCAATTTAAATTGTAAACATTGAATTTTCTCAATAAAATCAAATTTTGTAGAAATTACGTAACGAGATCAACGTTGATATTGAATATAAGATACGAGGAAAATATAAAAGATAAAAGAAATAATTTACATTCTCTCAGGACCAATTTAACTGAAGTGTGCTAAATCGCGAAAGCGATTCATATGAATGTGGCAGATGGTTTTATTTCGGCAAATTGGATCCCAAGTGCGCCATTCTTACATCTGGCCGAATTCTGTCGAATTTAAGAATTTGTGCTATTTTTACTCCACAATTTCTCTCTAGAACTTTGTGTAAGAAATTTTACCATTTCCATCACTTTAAACTTATTTTATAAAAAATAATATAGATTGTTTTAAATCAATTAATATCTTTTTTAACGCTAACAATTAATTCTACGAAAAGAAAAAAAGATAAAAATAAGATAGTATAGATGCTAATAACAGATTTTTTTATCATGATAAAAAATTTGCTTTTGTTTAATCACGCGCGGCAAGGATTTAATTAATCGATTTAATCATTCGAATGGATTTCTATTAATCCGTTCTATAAAACCGTAAAATAGCTCGAGAGACAACGCACAATTGTCGAGTGAAT
>NW_017304228.1:1121352-1127311 GCF_001594115.1 Trachymyrmex septentrionalis | reverse complement strand
ATTATATAAAATATATATATATATATATATATATATATATATATATATATATATATAATATAAATAATATGTATCTCATGTATATTCATATGTATATAATGTAATCATATTAGAGTTATTTAAATTTTGCGAACAATTAAAACAATTTAATCTTTACTTCATTTTACATATAAAAATATAATTTAATATACATATATACATATATATGTATATGTATATATAACTGTATATGTATTTATCGACAAAATATGACTTTTTTATTGTATCCTGATATTAATTCTAATAATCTCAATAGATTATTATTTTTAATATTAAATTGTTTTCACATTAATATCACAATTTTTCACTTATTAAGAACTTTCCATTTGTTATTCTGATACTAATATGCATTGTGAATTTTTTATTTCATTTTTCTTGCATCGAAATTCAATCATGGTCCATCAGCTTTAATTGATCGTATGAACGAGAATAACGGAAAAGGCTCTTACCCTGACTTCTCTATTAAAGCAACGATATTACAAATAATTTCATTGAAGAGAAATACGAATATACAAAAAGTAACGTAAGGACAGGACAAATGTCTTATCACCCAGCGAGCTATGTAATAATTACAGGAAAATCGTAAAAAGACGAATAAAGGCGAACAAAGAACGCGCGTGCTGATGGAAAAGGGTAAAGGTAATACGCTCTTCGAGCTTTATATATGACTTTGCTAGCATGTGCAAAAAGACTTTTGGTCTTGCTGAAAACCACCCGAGGGTAAGCTCAACCAGCGCGGCAACATAACTCTCTTATGATCTTCAATATGTCAGGACACGAAGAAAATAAAGTTAAAAACCACGTGACACTACGTGGCTCGTAAACATTAAGTGCACTTCACGATTCGTGTACATGCATATGTGAAGTCGAATGTGCATATGTTATACGTTACAACGTAAATTACATAAATGTCTGCGCACTGAGAAAAATTTCTAATTGGAAATGGATGAACCAGAAGATTCTGATCTCATATCAATCAGAATTTCGGTCAGCATAACTGAATATCTCGTTATCTCGACTAGAATTCTGATTAGTACAATCAGAATTCTCTGGTTCGTTATCCATTATCAACTAGAGATTTTCCCAGTGTAGCGAGCAAAATTCTAATGTGGAAATAAACAATATTACAAAAATAAAATTTCATGTATGATATTAAAAATAAATATCCGTAAAAATATTTGCTAAAAAATATGCGTCCAAACAGTGATACACAAAAAATGTTTTGGGTGTACCAACAAGAAGTACAAACAGAACGAATTCTGATCATATGAATCAGAGTTTTGGTTATCATTATCAAATTTCTGCAGATCATCTCGATTAAATATTTAATAGATTTAAATAAAGTGTTTGATTTGTACACTTTAAGTTGAATCTACCTGAATTCCAATTAACACTTTTTTCCAGTAACACTTTTTTCCAGTGCACATTCCGCCGTTAAATAATTTTTGTATCAACTGACATAATATTAAAGAGAATAAATATAAAACTTTAGAGTAAGAATGACATAAAACTAAAGTAGACACGAGGAAGATGTTAACAGAATAATACCGGAAAACGTCGTTACACATTGTCAAATATGATAACTCGAGAATCAAGTTTCAACATTACAACGGGTATCTCGAAATTACATTCGAACGTTAAGTTAGTCATTCTCTCGCAACTTCTGTACGTATTCTATTTCGCTTCAAAGTTAAAACGTCTTTCTCAGACGTTCTTGCAGTAATGCATGAAGCAGAAACGTAAAGATATTTCTGAGAAAATTACAGCAGTCGAGAAAATATCGTGTCTTACGAACTAAGTATTTAAAGTGATGAAATTACAGAGTAAGAAAATAGTAGGAAAAATAGAAGATTAAAATAATAAAAATTGAAGAAATTATTTTTCAAATCGTGAAGTAAAAGCAATCTGTATGTAATAAATATAGGATTCCGATATTATGTCTTTTCGAAAGAATTTCGGTCGTGTAAGAATTTTACTAAAATGTAAAGATTTTCCAGATTTATTTGAATAAAGTTTGGTGCATAGAATGCATTTAATTATTGTTGTATGAAATGATAAAAAAGCTGATCTGCTGGTATAAATGTAATTTAGTAAAACGACAAAAAAAATTGGCCGTGTCGATCTACTATTCACCGTATGTACATTTTTCTCGTCCGATATAATTAGACTTAACGAGTAGGCAAATGGGTAATTCAATTCCGCAAACATTACACCTGCCAGCATCAGCATAGCTGTATCATGTACACGATATTACGGTGTAATTCACGGAATGTGCCATGCACGTTCACACGCGCGTATACGCGCAAACTTTGAAATGTACTACAAACGAGGGAAATTCGCGACGAGAGCTTCTCGCCGTGATGAAATTTTCGCTCTTCGCCTTGCTCCCTCGATAGTCGCATCGAGTCTGACGTACCTACTTATTAATGCAGCGCAAAAAAGGGTATCTTACTGTGAGAATATTAGATAATAACATGCGCGTCAGTTATTATATGCCAAATACGATAGCATAATCATATGATTGAATACTTTTTATAACATTTTTGTAGTTTCTTGGAAAATTATTGATGGAATAAAACTCAAGGCTGCATTTGAAAACTAATTTTTTAAGTATATTTTTTTGTATAATAAGTCGTGCTTGAATGATATCCGTTCGTGATATACCCGCGAAGTAATTGTTAGTATTAGGTTGAGTAAAAAGTCATCGCGTATTTTTTAGCTCAAAGTTGTATATACAATATCTTCGTCAATAATAAATGAAATTCAAATTTAAAAAAAGGGTTTTAAAGCTTAAAATCTCTACTTTTAAAAGCTTATCACATTTTTTAAGTTTATATGAATTTGATAATTTTTACATACCAAAAACTACGAGCTGAAAAAGACGAAAAATTTTCTTCTCACTTTGTGGATTTGTAACGTGTCCAAAACGAATTTGAGAAAATTTTCGATTACCTATCGTGAAAGCTTGATACTTTCCCTACAAAATCGTTATTTTTTAATATTCCTACGACTTTTGATTACTGAGTTATCGCGGATTAAATAAAAGAATTATTTTGACTTTAATTGCTCATAACTCTATTAAAAATTGTCGTATCGTATAATTTAAAAAAGAGATTTTTAAAGCTGAAACTTTACTCTATCAAGATATATTTATATTGTTGGTAAGAAAGTAATTGCGGTTTTTACTGATAGATGTCTTTTAAAAAAACGCGATGACTTTTTACTTAACCTAATATATATAAATGCGGAAAAAATATTTTTCTCACGTGATACATTATTTATATTGTTTTTCTTTGTGGCGCATTGTTCGTTAATATCGCGCTGCAAAACAAGATCGTCGAATCACATCTTGCGTCGACGTAATTCCTTGTGGAAACGCGGCGTGATGAATGCAAATCATCAATGATTAACATCAGCTGACACTTTTGTCGTCAGCAGACATTATGACGCAGCACACGATTTCTCGACCGCGCATATAACACAGGCGAGCGACAACACGTGTCACGCGTGCATTAAGCCGGCACCAACGGAGCCGCAATCATCATTAAATTGAACGCATGCAAACGATACAAGGGATTAAAGTTATTAAACAGCATTATTACAGGCGTCTGTGTATTATGGTAATTAATTGATCGCGCGTAATTTGTCAAAAAGAATGATACAAAGTATAAAGTAACACAAAGAAAAATTACCATCACGATTTATCACCATAAAGATTTAAGTAATTTTTTGGCTGTACTATATAAATGACAAATTTAGATTTATAAGAATTACCATTGCAATTTTCTATTAAGAGAAATTTATTACAACAGCAATGTGAATAATTGAAAGATGTGAGCAAGTTTGCTTCACTGGCAGTTACGTATGAATATCTTGATAAATAGAAGTTTAAATTGGCTAATGACCAAGAATGTCCTATCACTACAATTGAAAGTCATATAAAGACGACGAAGTGTCTTTAACAGGGTTATTAACAATTTGCATTAACAATCGTTCAAACATACAAAAATAAATAGACATTGGACAATGACTGCACGAAAATGCATTTAATATGCATGAAAAACCACTCTAAATCAATTTGTAATCCTGAAAGGATTATTCTACTCTATTCTATTTTGTGTCTTCATAATAAATTTTACGATTGGTTGCAAAATTCAAATGTCTCTTTAATAAACAATTTCGAATTTAACAATTTAGTAGATAAGATAATTTTACAATAAGAATCTATTAGCGTTTTTATCGAAATCTTCCGCTTCTGTTAATTCTATTAATTCTGTTAATTCCGTTTCTTAATAAAGTGTATTTATCCTTAAATTTATATTACGTTTTGCGCACATAAAGGATAATTTAATTTTAAACAACTTAAATTTTTAATCGAGATAAAGAGCTCCGTGAGTTCCGTAGAAGTACTCTATTTTTTTAACTAAAATAATGATATAACTTGCGCAAAAGTTTCGCGAACGTGCATTTCGGAACTGCTGGGTTATCACCTATTGGCGAATGTGTGCAGACTCATGCAGTAGCAGCAGCAGTAGCAGTAATAGCAGTAGCAGCTAGCAGCAACGGTAGCAGGCAACGGTTCGTATCGATCCCTCAGGACCAGTACTACCCTAGTTAGCCTTGCATTCTCTTTGCCATCTACAACGTGGTCAAAATGTAGCTTTGTGCAAAAAAAAATATTTTATTTAAAATAACGAATACGCGCAATAGTTAAAATGCCGCGCACACGAAATACCTTCATTTATCAACCTCGATAACAAGATTTATTTTCCGGCTTTTTCCTGACTATCTCCGATAAGGTCGGATAACAAAATGAAGATTTAAATAAGCCAATGTCATAAGATTGCGAGTTTATCTAATGGGAAAATAACGAAAAAAGTTTAACGATTTAATTTAAACTTTAAAGTGCATTACAAAGTCAATTTAACGTAGATTCTAAAGTTTTCGTTTCATTATTCGTTACATATGATTGAAAGGTGAATGCACAAGTAGAAAAACATTTTTTCAAATCAGATTAATCAGCGTTGAACGAATAATGAAAATATATCCAAGTAAGTCCCTATTTGCCCAAGCATGTATCGAACTGATAAAATATTTTCATTATCTGACAGTTTTCAAAACTAATTTCGACTTTTAAACTCTCTCTTTTCAAAATTTTTCTTAACAATTTACCTAAATTTCAATATTATGGCATAACAATTTATAAAATTATTTACAAATTAAAAAACAACTTTTAGCTCACGCTTCGCGTGTAATTTCGCACAAACATTATTAATATCATTATTACATTCAATGAGATAAAAAATTATTAACTATTCGTAAGTTACATGCATTAATGATTAAAGTTAAATGTAAAATTACAGAAATGGTCTCTTTCATCATTTTTAACGATTCATTACGTCCCTTCATTTACTTTTCATCTACATTTGCTCTTTCCTTCCTTAACACTTATTGCATTGCATGTTCATTATACCTTATTCTATTCATGGCATAGAGCAATATTTATGAGTTTGCTTTTAGTAACTGATAACAGATGAATGTTAATCTTAGTGTGCATCGTTAATTTCCCTTCAAGAACGAAGAATAACGTAACTCGCAAAACTTCTCAGCCGTGAAATGTATGCAACGTCGTCGCATCTCTGTACGGCGGGGAAACGAACATAAATAAAATATGTTCACAATAAATCGATGGAACAGCATTGCAGCGTGAAAAACCGAAGATGAGATATATCGCAAGATACCTGCCATTAAAGCTCTTGTAAAAAAATGTAACAAAATTAACTTTTTCATTATGCTTTGTTTTCAAAAATATTGTTATCTCTCTTTCAGATTATTAATAAACAAAATGAAAACGTATTCAGATTTAAATGCACATTTTTCCTTCCTATATAAATTAATATAAAATATACGTTGTCAATAA
>NW_017304228.1:1119662-1121252 GCF_001594115.1 Trachymyrmex septentrionalis | reverse complement strand
TATATATATATGATATAAATATAGTATATTTTAGCAAATAGCATTCTTCTAAAACGAAAGAAATTCATTTTGCTACGCTTGTATAAGAATTACTGGGATATCAAAAAGCAATTTTTGAAAATTCCTTTTTGTCCAGACCCGAAGGAATGTCTCCAATTTCCGTACCAGGGCGAGCTTATATTGATGTTCAAAGAGACGAAAAAGCAAATGGAATGAAGAAGCGAGGAGAGGACGAGGACAAGTTGGAAACCCGTTGGACTATAAATAAGAACTTAATAAAACAACATGGTGCACTTGACCTGTGGAATGTGGTAATTCAAGAACGCGTTGAAACCATACTCGTACACAATACACTTATAGTGTTTCTGATATGATAACGTATGTCAAACGATAGAATGGTATCATACACACAATGTATTAGCAATTGAAATTTACTGTGAAGTTTAACCATTAAAAATGTCAAAAAGGATTAAACAAAATTACGCAAATATCAAGAAATACATGAAATAAGAGAAATAAATATAAAAATTCAAAGACTTATAGTAACGAAAATGTGAAATATTTGTAAACTTTCATAAATTTTGAATATTTGAAATATATGTTTTTCTACAGGTTTATTCATATATTCGACAAACTAATTCTACATGAATGTATCTATCCATTTTGCCATTTTGGTACGCGTATCCATTCTATAACCCGATTCTGTAACCCTATTAGTCATTACATCACGCGTGTAATTACCATTACCTCCACGTGTGAAATCGATAGACTGCGGCAGTCATAGACGATGCATAATACTTTGTCGCATATAGCAGGGATATAATCTGAGCGTATCATAATGCTGAGTGTAAAAAGCTTGATATTTCATCCAAAAAAATGACCCATTTCCTTCTGCATGCCAACGTCAACGAAGCTAGAGTTTTTGCGCACGTTGACGTTAAGAATATGAGCCGTTCCGACAGAAAACTTCCGCATTTCTCACGGAAGAGAAACTAAAAGTGCTTCCCTAATCTTTAGCCTCTTATCTTTTTTCGATATGAGAAGCTATTTTTAATATAGAGGCAATATGGCAAGGGAAATGCATTTAACAAATATGTACAATTAATAGGAAATTTATACAACCGCTTCATGGCGATATTGTCTTGCCACATGGCATTTAGTATTTAGATATTATATTTAATTGATTTTTTTTATACAATATTATACTAGGTTGCAAAATGCATAATACACATATAATATCAGAGCCAATTAAAAAGTATTAATCTTCGTTATCGTAATGGCCCTTCGTTTTGATCAAGCGCCGCTAAAACTGCTTTAATTTATCACCGATATTCGCCGTCGATGCCACTTAATATTGCTTTTTATATGCAGCAACAAATTTCGCTTCGAAAGCGCAGCGTATTTGGCTTGAGTGACGTAAAATATGAGTGCTATCAGAGGCAGATAAAAATACCGGTTTGGATTGTTACTCACATAACCTTAGTGAAAGAAGTAACATGGAGCTCTGGACTTACCTGAAACATAAAATAAAAAACTTACATTATGTCATGTAAAAATTGTTTAAAAAACAGGGTCACTGTTTTAAAAATA
>NW_017304228.1:1109722-1119307 GCF_001594115.1 Trachymyrmex septentrionalis | reverse complement strand
CTCTCTCTCTCTCTCTCTCTCTCTCTCTCTCTCTCTCTCTCACTCTCTTTTCATTTCGATTTTACATCAACGAGTGGCAACATCAGTAAGAACAACATATCGATTTAAAGTGCTATCAATTCGTCTTAGGAAGTAAGAAAAAGAGAGAGTGAGAGAGAGTGAGAAAGAGAGTGAGAGAGAGTGAGAGAGAGAGAGAGAGAGAGAGAGAGAGAGAGAGAGAGCAAGCAGAATAAAATAAGAGAAAAATAAATCGGAAAGTATCGTACTTCTGCTTTACTTTAAAAATCGATGATATATCTTCAGGAAATTTAAATCATAGACGACATACGACGCCCACATCCTCGTACCATATGGTTTTGTGGAAAAATCAGAGAGAAACATCGATATACTATTTGCATTCTAACTTCCTATTTCACGCATTAGTTATTTCAGATTTTTCAACTTTTTGGTTGAACAGAAAAGGAAATAAAATGATAAAACACATGAGATGATAAATTACCAATTTATACGAGTTGATAAATGATAGATGATAAAAAGATGAATGGTATAACATTGTTTTTTTATCGTTTTTCGGATCAGCCTTTGACAAAGAACTAATAAAGTCAACAGAATATACTTGTAATTTTATAATGTCTCTTCTTAAAGAATTGATTCAATAAATAATTCTTACCATACTTTCTCTCATAAATTCGTGTTCTCTCGTTATAAAAAAATCATCTCATTCGTATATAGAAAATGACGAATTTAACATAAATATATATTCGATAAAGAAAAAATTTTATAAATTTAAATAAATTATAAATTTTTTGAAATAAAAATATAAAACATTATTTGCAAAGCAAATGTAAGAACATTAGCGATCAAGGACGAGCAATAACGATAATTAGAAAATAAGAGAATTATTGGAAAATAGAAATTAATAAAATAGTTCAATGTTTTAGAATTTAGAAAAAAATAAAAAAATATTTCAATTGTAATCTAGTCTTCATCAATTTGAAAAACAGTATCACAATAAATTATAGACCATGAGTAGAAATAGATTGAAAAGACTTTAAAACACAATTAAAAATAAATATAATAAAAAAAAAACAAAAACATTACAATCATTGCAACAAGGTGTTAAAGAATCGAAAATTAATATTTAAAAAAAGATAAAAGGCATGTCAAACGCAATAAATTATAAAATATAAAATATAACAATTATTCACGTTAGATGACGATTGAGCAAATTCGATGATTCTTAGTAAATCGATTTTAACAGATTTAACTAATAAAAAATCATATGCACAAATAACAAAATTAATTTCAAGTTCTTCTTACGCTACACAAAAAAAGTAAAAATTAATTTTAAAAATTAATTTTTCCATTTTATCTTCAACGCTTCTGAATGAAAACTTTGAACGTCAAGTCGAACAACGTTATCATACATATACGATGATATATCATTTATCTTCCACTACAGACAATGAAGTCGACAGAAGAAGACAAATGAAAAAGAATAAAACCATAAGCTGCATCGCGATCTATAATAACCGGATTCTCCGGTCGGATCTCCTGGCTCGTGCAGATGTTGGCAGAAAATGCAATTTAAAGGCATTCACCTCTGGCAAAGCGTGTTTTCCTTTCTTCACGCGAGAGGATAGATCTTAGTAGAGGAAAAAAAGAGGACGAACAATCTCTTGTGAGAGTTTACTGCCTTGATAAGGTAAGCGTGTTTGTTATAAAAGGAAGGAGAATTACGCTGGAATTAAATTATATAAGATAATAGTCGTTTTCGCATGACAAAAGATACACAAATTTTTATGTCCTAGCTTTGTCACGATGTCTCTTTCAATTTTGTACATAAAACGTATATAAAAACAGGTTATTACTTTTTTTTTTAGTTAAATACGCGAAGTACAAAATAAACGTTATCAAATGATAATTTCTATGTAAATTATGTAACCATGTAAATCGCGAAAGCAGTCCGTTGCCGCACGGCTATCGCACACGAATCTGGCGCTGTGTAGTATGCGACCGGAGTATTAATAGTCAATTGTTATCGCTTTACGAACGTCTTGTACAAATGTGTATGATGACGCGACTCACCTTTTGCGGGGCCATTTGCACATGCCATTTACGCGCATTTACGATCTCGCATATATCGTTCTCTGTCTCCTTTAACTACTTTCAGGTATGTTTTTTTCAGTAAAACATCAATAAAAATTATAAACTACGTATGAAATACCTTCACAATATACAAACTACAGTTTTATAACGCACAAGTTTCAACGCGCGTAAAATCTAAGAAAAGCTCTATAGAAGTCGAATAATCAGAAAATCCAAGAAAGAACATCACCTAACAAAGTATAAGCAGTTAGAAAATACTAGCTAGTGGACACAAGTGGATTAATTTAATGAAACCATAGCAGTCTCTTCTTCTCAGATGGCTCCATCCAGAAGAAAAACACGGACGTACTTTCTTTTTATGTCTCACAAGTAATTCGTAATATCTTTATCTATAGCCTGTTTAAGAATCTTATAAAAAAAGCGCGACAAAAAAAAATATTTTCCCACGTAAAAAAAGAGATCTTATAATAACGTTAAAAATATATTTTCTTCTACATTCATAATATTACTGTATCCTGTTTTTAATTTAAATATAATCAATCGTAAAAATCACCTATTTATTGTAAAATCTTAATTTAATGTTTCTCTGTTAAAATATTAATTTCGAGTCAATGTATGCATGTAACGAGACATAGTTTATATTTCGATGATGCGTGTAATGTAGTTTCCACAGGCCAACTTTGTGCTTGGTAAAAACAAAATGCGAAAAAATTAATATGCAAATATTTGTATGTAAAATGGGGAAAAAATTAAAATGAAATAAACACACAACAGTAATGAAACCAATTAGTGGATAATGACGCGCGTTGGCCTACGTTCCCAACATATTTTACACAAATCTTCGTTAACGGCAATGTGGAATATTTATGCGATAATCAGTTGCAAATAAAACTTTACTACATTGTGCTTACACAAAGAACGAGTTGAATAAGATGCAAGCAAACTGTTACTAAATTACTATAAGGATTGAAAAGTAGAGAATTGCTTAACGTAGAAAACTTCACCGATGTTAACATTGTTAATCCAAACAAAAAGAAGAACAGACAGCACAGTCATGAGAAAGTCTATCATTCAATTTTAATGTTGTTTAAAGTAACACGATTATTTTCGCATAAACTTCTCCAAATTATAACGACAGTCTAAAACCGCACCGTACAGTTATCCTACATTAAAGGTCTCGAGGGAACTAGAGTATCTACTCGTTACACATTGAGATAACCGAAACTTGATCACTATGCCTGTGATACGTATTTTCCCTGGAAGCAAACTTAAAGTATGTACATATTTTACACTGTCAGATACCTGAAATGGTGTAACCCAATCCCTTGAGTTAATTAATATTTTGTTATTTTTAACTTCCACCTGTATTAAAATGTACAGCAATCCGTTTCAGTAGTGTTTGAATTGCTTATTTTCTAAGTAAATAACGTTTATAATGTATGCACTTAGTAAATAATAAGCTAAATTTGAGTCAAATTTAATTTAATTTCATGTGTTAAATTGTAACTTCCGCTGTTTTAGTTAAATAAAATACTAAGTAAAAGCAAAACGATTTATAGAAATTATTAAAAATAACTCAAATTGTGAATATAATTCGCCTTATAATCCATATAATTATGGATTTAATAGTGTACGTAATTAAATTTGTTTTATGTTAAAAAATGTTATGTTAAAAAATGAATCATGAAAATCAATCATGATCTCTTCAATAACATTTCTCTTCGCAAAACTGTTCAGTGTTAAAAGTTTTTATTAGATAATAATAAATTATTTGTATAGTAGAAGAAAAAGATAGAAAAAAGAAAAGAGAACAAACTCTCCCTGCAAAAAGTTCTTTTTTCTTCTTTGACTTTTTCTCTCTTTTACCTATATTCGCCATAAATCATTATTAAAAACTAAATAACAGCTTCGATTATTTAAGTTGAAGATCTCTTCTTTTCTTTCAACCAAGTTATC
Organism: Trachymyrmex septentrionalis; assembly: GCF_001594115.1. Lineage (NCBI taxonomy): Eukaryota > Metazoa > Arthropoda > Insecta > Hymenoptera > Formicidae > Trachymyrmex > Trachymyrmex septentrionalis. Next base: position 1,115,242 of record NW_017304228.1, on the reverse strand, counting down.
AACAGTTTATAATACTTATTTATTTATACAAGATTTTATACAAAACAGTTTATAAGTTTATAGTTTTGTATAAATAATTAGCGTGTAATATATCATAAAATATCTATTACTTTTTGATTCTGAATCTATAATACGTCGATTAAACAATCTATATATACATTTGATTGCGATACATGAAACTGTCATATTTGCATAAAGGGCTTATGATTAGCTGCAGTATATCTTATGGATATAATATATATAGATGCAAGGAAACGAGAGATCATTTCCGTTAGATAGTTAGGTATCAGCTCACGAAGTGAACTCACCGGAGGAGTTAATAGTAAAACGTTTCCGAGTGTATAAAACAAATTCGCATATGAGAGACGAGCGTGCGCGAATGAGTCCGGAATTCGAGGTCGTATGTTACGGTCGCATGGGACGCATATTAAGTGGTTAATTAATAATTTCTCTTCATACAGTTTCCCCGACAAATTTCGTTCTCCGGATGGCGTCTCAATTTACGATATACTCACCTGCAAATCCAAGAATGTCGTCTCCTCGGTACGTTACTCGGCGGAACCAGCAATAAGGGAACCGTGCCCCTCGTCATGCCACCGGAACCGCCGCCGGAACCGCCGCCGTCACCGTCGTCTACCGGAAGCCGAAGCTCCGGCACCTGGAGGCTGCTCATTCTCGACACTCCACTCCCAATCGTAGCGTTCACGTCATCAGAATGTGTCGTTAACACCGACATCTTCGCATATCACTCGCCGGCCGGACATCATTAATCCTCGCGCTTCAACGAGCTTCGAGGGGATTCTCGACGACGTGATTTCACACACACTCGGATATTTCACGCGGACGCGCCTCGATCAGAGCAGCGTTTCTCAGGATCTGCATGCGCGACCACGACATTCTCCTCTATCCTCCGGCGATATGAAAGCTTGCATTCACCGTTACGTGAGATAGTGAAGCTTGCGCGTTGCGATCGAAGCACTTGCGACTGATCTACGAAGCAATGGCTGCGTTCAGCAGAGAAAGCAGCTTTGCAACTGTTGTAAAATTCTTCAATATGATTAGTTTATACAATTCGATCTATAAGCAACCAAAAGCAAGACTCAACCGTATTCAAGAATTTTGCAACAGTTGCAAAGCTGCTTTTTCTGCTGAACGCAACCGTTGCCATTACGAAGCGCTATAACCGCGTCAAACTTTGAAAGGTTCGATAAGAATCGAGGTAGTCGATCGATCAACGGAATGATTATCTAATTGAACGGTCAAGTGGTGTCAAAGATCTAACAATTACAATTCATCATTTATTGATATTCATCATTAGTCAGATTTCTTCCGTTAACTGTATTTTTTGTTGATGATAAAACGTCAGACTGTAACCTTGAAGAATGTTAATCTAATTACACGTGCGGAAGGACTTTGTTGACCAGGAATGCAGGCCTTCACGCGTAAAGAAAACACGAAGACGTCATCTCCGATTCGCGTTAATAACTCGATCCAGTTGATATACGATCGTACGGTTCGTCGTACGCCACAGTGTCCGTTTCATGATTACGAATGAAGATGACAAGTGTTTCAGTGACAGGCAACTCTTTCCGCCCGGTGCTTTGTCAGCATACAACCTGTCATCAATATGTCGGTGTATCGCTTTTATCGAGTATTTCCAGCAATTACGGCGAGGTGCTGAATGAAATCACGGCCTGTGACGCGAGAAGCCTTTTGTTACGTCCATAAACGGTGCTTTTGAAAGCTCGAAAACTCGCTCGTTCACCCATTGAACAACGGTGAAACGCGTTGCGGTAAGCAATGCACCACACAACGTAGATGAGCTGAGCTCTTGCGCGTCAACGCGACAAAGCGCCCGCGGGCGTCACTCATTACGTTCTCAAAGAGAATAATTTCGGGGAACCCGACTCACGCTCAACGATAGATCGCCCTAAATTGTGCAGCGGCATTTATAACGATATCGTACGGCTAATTTAACGCGTGGGGGGAAAAATGTAGTAATACGCGTTGCAACTCGCGCAACAATCGCGCGGACGCGGTTGTGGAGATTCACCGCGCCATTCATCAATAGTTCGTGTTTTAGTAAAAGGAGAAGCAAGTCCGACAGGCGTAGAGATTCGATATGTTATTTGAAATCGTCGATTTCAATTTAGAACATTTCTAAGGAAATATAATATACAGCAGTGGAAACAGTGAAACTCAATATCCAATCTGAAAAAATCAATGTAATCAAGAAAGGAGAGCCAAGATGAAGGGAGATACCGTTGCGAGAAGAAAACGTTGCTGCTGCGGCATCCCCAGCGTATCTCGGTACCGGCGGAATATTTGAAATTCAAATGACGAAAAGGAAGCGCGCTACTGAAACTTTATGTCTCGCCATATAATAAAAAATCGTAGAAATTCACATTGCACTTTGTGCGATACGTAGCAACGATCTCTGTCTCGTTTGTGTGAGCAATGGCCATCCGCATAGCAGCCATTACAATTTATCTCGATTTAACGAGACCGAATAACAAAGAATTTTATCTTTCATTTTGAGGCGTCCCAAATTAAAACAATCTAATCAGTTTCTAACGAGAAATTCTTCAACGAGTGCTTGTATTAATTCAAAGCGAACACACTGTAAATCCAAGTGTATAAAAAATGACTTTAATATGTGTATTGTTTAGTTTTCGGTGTAAAAATAATAATGTACTACACGTTTAAATCTGTAAATTTAGATTTGTATGAAAGATACTATATTATTTTTATATGCAAAACTCACATATAAAAAAATCGCTCATATATATCAGTTATTTTTTTACACCGAAAAACTAAACTAAGATTCCCAAGAAGAGAATATGATGGATTCGTCACGGATTTTAATCCCTTTTAACATGCTGAGTCTGTATCGAAAATAAGTCGTATTCAAGCGTTTTGCTGAATGGGCTTTGTAAATAGTAGTATTGTTATTTATAATGGCTTTTATTTATTTTTCATCTTAACTCTATTTCCATTTATTTCCATCTCCAGATGAACGATATTCTCAAATGAGATAGCTAGTTTATCGGTAGATATTGGTCCCCTGAGGGACGAATCGATGTGTTCAGCCTGCAACTGGCGGTCCGTTAACTAGAAAAATTAATTGGTGGGCCCGAAGGGAGAGTTCGCGGTAACAATCGCATCGTGCTCGAGGAAGGATTCTGCATGTTCAATTGCGAAACACCGTCGACCTGGACGTTCATCAAAGTTACATCAAGAGTTACGAGAGCTTAATGGACAAGCTCGAGGTCGATTGTAACAACAGAATTTTATCTCAACAGAATTTTTATCCGCTCACACATAATCACATCACGCTTCTGAATATTCCGCGGGAAAAATTTACATCGCTTTACGTCAAAGAATTCTTAACTTCGAATTCTAATTTAAAATTAAATTTTGAAAAGAATTAAAAAATAAAATATTATAATTGACGGTTCGGCTCGTGATATTCTAAAATAGGAATAGACAATGGGAAGGCCAAAAAGGCGATCAAATCGAGGGTAAGAAATTGTAATAATTTAGTAAAATAGATATATTAATAATGACGGAACTATTCGACTTACTAAATCATCATCAACCGTGAAATATTATAATTTCATGCAGTTTTCGTACGAAACTTTTGCCGATGAAAAATGTCGAAAGTTTCTGGTACAGCAGGATCCTTCACCTGAACGTTCACCTGGACTAATTATCGATCTCAAGATTTCGAAGAGATAATCAATTCCATCAATCGTGAGTAATAGGTTTGCAATAACGCGCATGAGCCGCGATATTGTGGGAAAAATGTGGAGGTGAAACGCGAGGGAACTCCGTGTAATGTCGAAGGTAACGAAGAAGGGAGAGAAAAACTGCCTCGAGTGTTTATTGCGCGGGCTTGTACGCGGGAGGCCACGTGTAAGTCGGCGGAAATAGCACCGGCATGTAAGTCGAGTATAATAGCGACACTAAAGCGGAATTACTTCGATGAAGGTCGAAATATAACGCGGGGTTAATGTGTCGTTAAATCAGTGTGCTAACGCTCATCTTTTTAATCGTGTTGCAATGCATTGTTTTTAAAATAATAACAACAATAATAGCATCTTGAAGAGGCGTTGCGAGTACTTGCGAAACAACGCGATACGATGAAAACGCGCAAGATCGTCCTATCGTACGTGATGCACCTCTGCGTTCGCGGACCAACGAATGTTAATTAAACAGAACGAACGAAGACACCGTGTCACTAACCTAATAATAAGACAAACAGCGGCGCCGTCATCAGAAACGTTGTATACACAAAGGATAAACGTACCGTAATAGCAATAACATCTCAATTAAGCCACTGCTTACTAAAAACACGAAATTGTACAATATTTGCGATGTATAGAGATTTGGTACAATTATGTAACTGAATTATGCTGGCAATGTCGATAAGGTTAAAAAGCGTAAATTTCGAAATCGTATCAAGATAACAAGATAACGTGTCAATACTAAATCTTCCGAACAATGTTAGTTTGGCTTCTTTTTTTTCTAGATGTTGGCAGCCACTAAATCTAAAAGTGCTCCGAACCTGTCATAAACTATAAATAGCTCAACCATATCTCAACCATCGTATGAATAATGTACAGACTGACAACAGGCACAGTGTTGGTAAAATTAAAGAAAAAGATGTTAAAAATCTTTAATTTGGAAATCCAAATACCACAAAAAAACTTATAAAAAGAAAACTTGTTAGCTGTAAGCTACTGACTTATGACAAGTTTGGAACACTTCTTGATTTAATTAAGTAGCTGCTAGAACATTAAAAAAAAAAGTAAGCCAAACTAATCTCTTGTTGCCTCGATATTCCAATTAAAAAAAACATTGATTTAGAATTATTCAAAAGAGCATTTTTTCAAAATTATTATTGATGGTTCCAGGACGTATAACAAATGTATCTCAAATTTAATAAAACTGTATTGTTTATATTAAAGATATCGTAAGACCGGGGGGGTATACTTTTTTCTTATATCTTTCGCACATGCACATAGACATACCATCGCTGTAAGTCGATAATGCTGTAATTTGAATTGTAAAATGCACTCTTACATGTACACAAATATTCAACATTGTACCGAGTGCGCGGTTTGTAAATGCAGACCTGCCCCTGGCAGGAAATGCCCGTAATATATTCATCATCGCATGCGAGCAATTCCGACCAACCATTGTATGGAAGCGATCGTTCGTAACCGAGGGAATATCATTTTTTTTTTTTTTTCGATAATATGATATTTACGCTTGTTACATCCTCCTTATAGTGAAAGCATCCTGAGCACGTGAATGAATCACGTGCCGCGAGACGGCAGATGAATTTGTCCTTGACTGCGCCGTCTACGTCAAAAAGTATGCAGAACGAATCGGATTCACTTCATCAGAAATAAGCACAGTTTATACATGACTGGTGATGAGACTGGAGGATGAGGATCGCATTTATGAACGAGAGAACGACGATGTAAGTGGAGCAATGAACTTTGCATCATGCTA
>NW_017304228.1:1104718-1109622 GCF_001594115.1 Trachymyrmex septentrionalis | reverse complement strand
CCTCCCTCCCCCCGCAATTCATATGCGACCGACAAACATCCGCCCATTGTCAGCGAAATTAATAAATATATCAATAATTCTAATAGATAATAATCAATAGCAACGTCGTCAAGAGAGTCCGGATAAAATATCATAAATGCATGAGTCCGATCAAACGATACGAACGAGACGAATAAATCGAGGAACGGGAGAATTAAATAATAATTAGAAAATCGGCTCGCGTACGCGAATCGCTTGACCTTCATTTTTACGGCAACAAAACTTCTCGGTTCGTTTTCGACACGACAACGTCACGCATACACAGCAGTATTTCACGACGGTCACACAGAAATACACTCAGCGGTAAAGTCATGAATAAGACGGAAACTGACTGAATGTCCCGTTATGATCCGGCGTCTAACAGAGTTATGTCTACGTCACACGAGTTTAATCCCACACAGAAAAATGCTACTTTGAAACATAACGATACGATGTTTCGTGATACGTAATAGTTAGTGATACGTGATAAGTAATAGTTCTGCTAATCCTTACAGATTGTAATAAAGTCACGTTTGATTCATAAATTAGTTATAATGGAGTGATAATCCAATATATACATTAATAAAACTAATATTTAATATAAATAATGACATAGTAGTATTAAAATCTCTACAATAAAAAATATTTGTATTATAAATAAGTACTAAGAGAACAAAGTGGAAATATAAATTGAAATTGCGACACGTCAAATCGTTTGTCTTCGCGAACGACTAGAAAGTAATCTAACTGACACGAGGAAATCGACAAGAATTTTGCGCTTTGTCACTGTAAAAGTGATACAAGTTGCGAGCTGTCGACTAAAGCAGATACGTTTTGTTCTCATAACATATCGGGGAGAAGTTAAAGACAGGACCATAAAAGAAGATCAAACAGTCTCGCATTACATTAAGCTCGATTCCACTTTTATCATGATTCCGATTTTATCGTGTCAAATGAATGTTAAAAGCACTGAATAAAGAATGCCTTTTATAACACTAAAGTTATTGAGTATTCATTATTTCTTTTTGCGATATATATTTATTTAGTATGCTCTGATAACAAATGTATATAATTTTTACTTTCTATGCTTTATTGAAATCAAAGAGACGTAACTTAACAAAGTTGATGTAGAAATTTTTTTTAGTAAAAATAAAATTCGAAAATCTTATTTAAGCTCTGGAGCTTTGTGAAATTTGCATTAACTATTATCGTATACAGCACGCTCATTATATCATCGCGCTATTGTTTTCAATAAATTAATTATAATAACTTATGCATAAATTATAAGGAAAATATTGCATCGCATAATCCCTAGCTTCTTGCCTGGCCTCGGTGCTTTGAGTGACTAAATCCTTTTTTTAAAGTATCGCGTCACTATAAAAAAAGCTCTTTTTTTCGAGAAGGTTTTTTAGGAAGGTCAATTTCTTTGATACAAGTCTGTGCCAACAGACCGTAATAAGGTGGGCTTGCCGCTTTAAAAGACCGTATATCTCCGAGATCGAAGAGAAGGTGTACGTCTATTCATTCCTCGACACCTTTTCCTTGAAATGTCGGCCTTACAGGAAGAAATCTAAATCTGAAGACCGACACTAAGGAAACGATCGATAACAGTCTCGTACTTTACTCTTTTAAAATGCTGCGCGCATATTACGAAGTCTCTTATTAATTATAATATAAATAAGAAATGGATCGATAGATAGAATGAGCGTCGCAACAATGAGAGGGCATAATTATCGTTTGATTTTGTCTATTCGATACATATCGATTACATCTTATTAAGCGTCGTATAATAATGAAGCGATCTGATAAAAAATATATGCGTATGTATCTAACATTCCATCCTTAAGTGACTGACAGTTCTATTACAAGCGCATGCGGCTACACAATGCGATAACTACATATCTACGCGACGCGATCGGAGGCGAAGCTCACTGCAAACGCATTTCTCACATTCCGCGCACGGGACTGGAATTCACGGAATCTCGATTAGCCGATTATCCGACATAGAAATAAATATTAGTATACATAACCGCGAGATATATATATATATATGCAATCGCACACCTCTTCGAAATTCAGCGATATCTAGATTGTAGCGACTCTTGTTGACCAACTTGCGAAACCGATCGGAACAGCAGCTCTTCTCCGTCTCCAGAACCCTTCAAGTTCCATCTTCTGCAGTCGAGAGTCACTTTGTGACTCGTACTAAAAATCTTTTCAGAAGTAACATCGAGAGAAAAAGAAAGTGAGAAAGAGAAAGAGCTGCGGCAGAAAAAATAATCGAATCGTCTTTTGACTGTGGAATAGATAAAATCGAAAAGTTGAATATAGCGTCAAACTAACAATATTAGAGCCGAATCAAAGTGATATTTCAGCAAATGCATTGAAAATTACATTGTTGGATATACAAACTCGGTAGTGAAGTTCCGTTTTCCACGTGTATAATAACAGAGAAATTGAGCAGTTAATCCCATGATAAAAGCGGGTTAGATGCATAATAAATATGCCATTGATGCGCGTCGAACAAACGAGTAATCAATATACTTTCAACTCACTTCCTTCCTAATCGTTTCGATCATCTCGCTGTTGCCGCTCTATACGTCATTACATCTCTACCGATTGCCAATTACGTTGTATTGTTAATTAATCTTTTGGGATTAATGTGACATTACGATTGCCACTACCAGAGCTCGCGTAGCTCCAACTCAGCGAGCGTTCTAATTATTCAGTTGAAACCGTCCAATTTCCGATTATCCTCTCAGTAACTTAACAACAACGTGAATAGATACGGAACCGGAAACATATAACGCGATATGCGTATGTGATAACAGATTCGTGTTGAATTTCCTGCTGTAGTTGCGAACTCTACGCAAACTTTACATATGAAACTACCGTAACGTAAATCTAGAAATATTTGATATCTTTGCAAAAAAAAATTTTTAATACGTGTGCAGTTACTTTCAATTATTATAATAAAAAAACGTTGAACAATTATTACTCAAGATAAAAAATTACTTTCTTGTTCGCGCCTCTCATTGTAAATCTAATTGCGACAACTCTCCGCGCAATTGTTCATATGCAGATATACTTTCTCCGTCATAATTTCTTCGTAGACACTTTTGTTTCTAATCACTAGATAATCTGATTCCTTCGGAAGCAATCTGACGCGAGTTTATTGTCTGTCGTTGTAATGATCGTTGCCGTAACTCTGTAATCCGAGTTGTATTCGCCCACACGTATTCTAATTATATTTCCGTAACAAGATCGTTTCCCGTAAATGAAACCAGACATCGAACGTAATTTCGTCGCAATATCTCATGCAGATTGACTGGCGTAACAAGATTTTCCACATGGATCTAGCGAATTAATTGTCGCAGCTTAGCGAGCGGTAACTCTTTGTAATCGGCGCGAGTAATCCCGTGTCCAAAATTTCGAGACTTTGATTGATGCCGACATAGATATCTTGTCTCTCCGCCGGGGAAGCCTTGTGAACCTTGTGAGACACCATCAACGGCGGCGCGATCGACGATATGGCACAGAATGCATAATGGAACGGACTCGGTCGATGTTCAGCGAAGGATTGTACCGAATACGAAACGAGTTCTGGACGGGTTATCCCTCAGGTACTGGCTTAAAAGTACCAAGCAACACGAGAGAGTATCTTTAATCTGCCTGCGAGCTCGTTCCATGAGCAACGATGAGAAACGACCGTAAAACCAGGCAAGGAGAACAGTCAGTATGCCAAAGTTACAGGGAGTAAACAGATTATGAAATGCATCACCAAGTAAACGATTACAAAATCACGAGAAAGCTAAATCACGATATTTAATCATTCACATCGTAATTAATGAATGATACGAAATACGAACGAGAGAGAGAGAGAGAGAGAGAGAGAGAGAGAGAGAGAGAGAGAGAGAGAGTAAACCAAATGATTCCTTTCAGTTACGATAAAAATCTTTGTTCTTGTCACGTTAAAGAATTGGAGATGATATGGGTTTGATAAGCGAGTTAAGGCACGTGTTGTGGATTACAAAAATTTTCCCATTACAGCGAAGCGCGACAAGTGATTTATTAAGATGCCGTCATATTATATGTGTGTGTGTATAGTTCTGATATAAAGAATCCATCTCATCGATATTGAACTTCTTGACTAGCAGCGCGCTGGAAACTATACGCAAAAAAAGGGTGTTCAGGAAAAAAAAGGGGTTTACAGCCGCATGACAAGCCCCGTTCCAATTTTTCCGCACGACAAAGCGATTATGTGTGTTACGCCGTGTGCCAATAACGCCGACTAACCGCGCCTTTACATTCTCATCCTACGGGACTATCGATCATACCTTTTTTTATCCTCGAAAAAATTGACGATCGAAATATCGTGGGCGCATAAGCCGACTGTACTCCAAGAGCGCAAAATAATAGCACGATACATAGAGAAACTGCAAGTGCACACGTGTCGCGCATCGGCGCATCTTTCGTAATTCAGTCAGCGCCATTTGATTTCGTAATGGAAACCAATAATCTACGTACGCTTCGTGCATTGCGGAAGAATTTACAAAATCCTGCCGTTTCATCCAGTTATATTTACTCGTTCGGATGGAACGATGTTTGTTTGAATGGAACTGTCTCGGTCCGATCGGGTATCGCGAGATTCGTTTTCCAGTAACCGCGATAACTACGCCGCACATCAATTTGGAATTTTGACGTCGTACTCGTGCCTAAAATTCGATGCACGGAATGGATTTGAAGCCGAACACGCTCGAATGCGTCCTCCACTTTGACTCGAATTAGCATGATTGATTGCAGCCAGCTAGGGAAATAACAGTTTGACCGAAAGTACATACGCCGTCCATCCATTCGGAGCGAACTGCTTGTAATAAAAACGTCTC
>NW_017304228.1:1082880-1104618 GCF_001594115.1 Trachymyrmex septentrionalis | reverse complement strand
CTAGGGAAATAACAGTTTGACCGAAAGTACATACGCCGTCCATCCATTTGGAGCGAACTGCTTGTAATAAAAACGTCTCTTACAATTCAAATTATTGTTAACAAAACTAATTAATTAAAATAATCTAACATTTAGAAAAATATCATTCTATTGCTCTAAGAAAAGTAATTATTCAATTTATTTTCTTCCTTTTAAGTAACGGTTATCTTTAGCAAAATCTATCTTCTTGTGTGTGATAATAATATTAAAAAATATTGTACTTACTACAAATTTTTAAAAAATTTATTATAAAGTTCTAAAAACAAGAATTTATTTTCTTTTGAAGAATCTTATAAAATTGATCGAAGAAGTGACTTTATATGATAAGCAAATCGAATTTGTTTTTAATAATCTTGATCGAAGTATTAAACTTATCAAGATTCAAGAAAATATATTTTGAATTTGATGCTTGTGATAAATTTGTTTATGATGAATTTCCGAATATATTATAAACTTTTGAAATACCTGGAACAAGTAATTATTACTTGCGTATAGTATGTATTTTTTGATGCGTATACTTCGCGAATTTATGGCCGAACGTTATTATGAGATTTTCTTTAATAAAAAGGAAGGTGTTGTGTAAAGTAATGCAAAACGTTATGTAGACTTTGTCATGTCATATCATTATAAGATACGTCTTTTTAAATAAGAAGCACAACATATTAATTCAATGTAATCTGTTGTTTAATCTGGATAATTATCAATCCTTATACTATTTATATCTCAATTACAGAGATATAATAATCGCTTCATCACTGTAATTAAACCAAATTGTTGAAAATTATTGTCGAGATATTGCTAGATACTTAATAACTGTAATTTTGTGCTCATTATTTTTCATCCTTGTCATGTTTTGTGACAATTTAAAATGCGTACAAAGTTCTTATAAGAAAATCTAAGCATTCATAATGTAAATGTAGGATAATCTTTATCAAGGTAAACGAGAAAAAACTATTAAAGTACCGGTTACGTGTAAGTTATTCATAATTGCTTACGTATTTTCCGTAAGACATAATGAATATTTCAATATATTCTGTGAGAGTTGAGACTCGTTATAATGTTTTGACGAACTAATGTATGTTGCGGTTACTTGAAGCAGTTACATAAACTAAAATTGTTATAACCCGTTTTAAAAATAAATTTCTAATAAAACTAGTTAAAATTAAAAAGATTGAACAAATACATACACATACACACATAATAAGTTGATTAAATTGACCGTGTATCTTCACGAGTTTAATTTACCAGGCTTTAGCGATATTAATTCCTTCAATAACACTGCTAATAAAACTGGTTTAATAAATTTCTACTCAAGTAAACTGAAACGAATGCGGTAAATATATTGGAGAATTATTTCAGAACAAATGCGTTTCTTCACGAGCAAAAACCGCGATGTACCGCGATATAGGAAATAAAAATGCATTAAAGAGTGAACACGGAGTCGACCACATTAAAAAGGACATTTTAACAGAAAGGTAGTATCACGACTCTCTTGTTTCGTGTTAAAATATAAAATTTGTCGAAAATGTACCAACGGTCACTTCGTGCATTTCATCAACGAGAACACAGAGGTGCATCGTGTGGGAATTATAAAAGCGCGTGACGATACACCTTTCTCTTTGTCTCTCTTTCTTTCATGCTAGATGTTATTTGTATAATGCATCGCTAACACACACGCGCAACATATACGCGTATACGTTGTTGCGATTCATTCAATCGACTACTCCTAAATCGCAGCGTCCACGACGAGCCATATGTTATTCTGTGTGTTGTATCGGTGAACCGCATGTCACTACAAGTACTTAGCTATCGATCAAGCGGTTATATGATATCGCAGAGCTTCGAGACTTCCTGATTTATCCAACGTGTATTTAAACTGATGTAATAGTGACGCAAAACAAGCAGTAGCTCGTAAAATGTAAAGATATTTGATTACCATTAAATATATTTTTATGTATATGATTAAAATATTAGACTATTAAAGAAATAAATATTAAGAAGCTATACACCATATATATTAACATATATTTAATATATTATATTTAATATATATTTAATATATTAACATATATTTAAAAAAACAAAAATTATTTCCCTTTTTCTCTCTTTTTGTGTAAGATACGACACTTTATATTATAATTAAAATTATATTATTATTAAAAAAAATATTATTGTTAGTTTCCCCAAAACTCAACATCTTAATCATTTAGTCGACAAATTTGTCACTGAAGACGAGATAAAAACGCTTTTTGTTCTCTATTACTATCGGAGCTTTTGTGCAATTCGGAAACGTACTTGAATCACATAAGACCTTTATCGACCGTGTTTCACGAGTAAAATCCCTATCGCCTTTTCGCGTCATAATGGTTCCTCCGTTGACAGAAAAAGCGGAATTTTTCATAAGTAGAGAAAACTCTTCCGCGGAAACGTCGGGAAAACTAATTACTTTCCTCATAGAAAAAGATCATGCTAGTTTTTGAAGTGCGCAATAGTTAACATCATGTTTTGCTTACAATAATTTTCACAAAAACAAAAACTTGATGATAAATAATAGTAAGGTACTTTCATTACTCCTAAAAACATGTTAGGCTTCCGCAACAATCAATTTAAAAAAGTGTTTAACTAATTTAACCATTATTAACATCAAAGAAAGTCATAAATATGTATATTTTAATAACATAAACCTTTAAACTTCAATAAATCTTAATAAATCTTGTCTAAGGAGACATTCGATTGACACACAACTATTAGCAAATAACTGTGACTACATGGCGGCTTGATGTAGAATGCATGTACCAGTCTTTAGTATGGAGATTCGAGATGGAGTACGCGTTTCAAAGCAAGGGATATATCCAGTTTCTGTCGAAAAGCACGCGATATCAATCTTGTACTGAAACAAATCCATCAAACTCGCGTTACGGCATGACTTCATCATCAAATTTCAAAGCTAGACCACAAACGCTCAATAGCATACCCATATAATTATTATGAAGTCATTATTAGCGCGCGTAACTGTAAAATCAGCGATAATGTACGTATATATAATCGAAGATTTAAAAGTCAGCTATCAGATAATGCAATATTTAAGATCAAATGCACGACACTCTGAATTACAATACGAGAACCTTTTGAATAATTTCGAGTTCTTTAAAAAAACTTTAATTAATAAGTTCCTGCGAATATAAAATTTTTCTCACGCAACTCACAATATTATATTTCATGTATTGTACTTAATTAACATTATTTAAATATAATCTTTTCTTTTATAGTGAATTTCAATTCGATGAGAATTTTTCTCATTTAAAAAATGAGATTTGTATATTGTCACCTTTAATAAAAATTCTTCGACATTTTTAACATAAAACGACCATATCTCCTAGTATTTATTTTTTCACACGAAGAGAGAAATTAATTTTCTGTTAAATGTAGTTATGTAACGATCGTATTGTATGTCAAAAGCGAGCACAGTGATCCGATTATACAAAGTTTCCAGATTGTTCACTCGTGGGAGAGTTGTGATCATTCCCATCCCTTTCCTCTCTCCGTTTATAATCGTATTTTCATATACGCGTGAATTAATAGCAAATTAAATCAGCTTCACACTCTACGTAAAAACTGAATTCTGCAATACATACATTCGTTCTACATAATTCGCAAATAAAGGTTTATTAACTCAAATATGTCGTGTATATGAAATAAAGAATTAAATATTTCTCCATTAAGAGTAATCATTTTTAATTTATGCAGTATTAATTGCAAATATATAAAATTAAAATAATAATTATTTACGTTGCTTGCAGAATAAGCTGTTCAGGCAGCTTTTAATTTCTGTAATAATAAAACAGAGAAGACGGACGGCAAGAAGATTCAAAGAACTCCGCTGTACGTTGGCAATGTATCTGCGACGAAAATGAAATATATACAAGATGCTACTTCGTAATAGACAGCTCCGAAAAGATTTCCTTCTAGAAAGATGCGGAATGTAAGAAAGAAAATTCTTACAAAATTAGTGATTACAACACAGAGATTTCTTCTGTCAATCTTGCATACATATAGATCTTTACGTTTGTTCCATTGTGACAGCGAGAAAGTTGGCGAGATGACAATTATCTCATTTCATGGGGACTAATTACAACTTTCTGAAGCGTCTCTTTTCTTCCGTCAAGAAACTAGGTTATCGCCACTGCCATTGGCACGCAAATTACTTGCCCCGTCGTAACAGAGAATCCTCGATATATTCTTATGGTGATTGGTAGATAGCAAGTTGCATAAACTTTTCTGCGCGTCGTCAGTCGACACAATGCCCCTAATACATACATCTAACACCTACCAAGTCAGGAGGAAAGTTCTGAGCACAAAGAATAGATTTGGTGCATGAAGAATAGCTTAAAGAAAATACGCAAACAAAAGAACTGCATAAAAATTTATTAAATTGAACAGAAATAATCCGCCTTGCGCAGGAAGAAATTAAGTTGAAATTAAGTTGACCTTTTTTCTATTACTTTTCTTTCCTCAAAGTAGTAAGTTATCTCAGTTATTGGAAGGAAAATCATAAGGGAGAATAAGCTCCAATGAAAATAGAATCATATCAAAGTTGTGGGTACAAGTTAACGATAATATTCGCGCATAGTCATTATTATAATAATTCCAAACTTTCGCACGATAAGTTCGGTATTACGCTCAATCATAATAATGCTTTTTTTCAGAGAATAAGTGCCTACTTTTAGTAATAAAGATAAAAGTTAATATATTTTTTAAAATGAAATAATATAAAATATAATATATATATATATATAGAGAGAGAGAGAGAGAGAGATATCGTTATTTATTACGCGCTCCAAAATTGGAATCTCTATACAGCGCCAAAATCAGACATAAAAATATTATACAATAAAAAATTATAAACCAAAATGATATTACAATAAACTGAAGTATAAAGAAAAATAAAGATTTAAAGATATAAAAAAAGTAGTAAAGAGGAAGAGAGAGAAAATTATAAAGAAGACGTACTTAATGTAATAATAAATTGATTTTCAATTTGCAGCACTATGCAATTTTATTAGCAACGACTTAGCAAAGCTATCGAATATTCAAGTTGATGTAAATGTTGCACATAACGCGACATAGCCATTTACATTAATACCACCGATACTCCGCCGTAGAACGAACTTTTAGAAACACTTGGTGTGTAAAAAGATCACGCGATCTTTCGCGTGCGGAACGGCGTAAATATTTGTTTCGTTCAACTCCTCTGAGAAGAGATTTCCTCTTTTTCTCACGGAAAATGTGGCAACGCGAAATGATCGTCGTTTTCGTCGGTTGACACGTTTGCCGACATATTGTTGTACGCCGAAAGCAGAAGTGACCATTCGACGAAGACAAATAGTCGTAGAGTAGTGAAGAGATGTACATTGCTTCGTTGCAACGTACAAGTCACATTTCCTTCCAAATAATTCGACTTTACAAAAATCTTTTCCTTTTTATTAGTACTCGCCTGTCGCACAATTAATGCGAGCGCAGTTACTCGATAGCTTCGTTAAATTTCTCCTAATTGCTCTCCCGATTGCATTTCGTGTGGCACAGAGAAGCCTTTCTTCAGCAAGCCAATTGCTCGATATAATTATACGGAGATAATTACAACAATCAATCTGTTTTCTATATCAATTGAAATGTATTTATAATCAAAGCGTTCTCGCTCAAATATTCTGGTTGTACAATATTACTACACAGTGTTACGATTCTGCCACACTGGACGTTCGATACGTTTTAGACAATATGTCCCAGACTCAACGCATGTAGGTGGCTTTCAATGAGAGATTCTTTGATCTTTGACGCGGATTCGATCTCAAACTTTTTGACCATTTTAAAATCGAATATCCCAGCTTTCTCAATCATAAACGACTGAAAATGCGAAGAGCTCTTCACTTTTCGTTTTTCAAAGAGGAGAACTTTCCCGGGAATCGCGCACAGGCATGCAAAGAGGTAATAAAACGCCGGTCTTTATTTGATTTCGAAAGTGCAGAATTCACTCGATTTTTTTGCTACGTGTCTAGATTTTTTATTCACAAGCGTCACCATATCAGCGAACTTGGTCACCCGAATCTGCACCCGAAAACCGCGCTTCGTAAAAACGACGTTGATCGATGAAAAGTGCGTCTGGCGGCAGTGCAAGTACAAAATGAAACAATTTTATTCATGCATATTCATAGAGAGAAGTGCCTTGTCATCTTATTCTTGAGGAAAAGAATTATGATTAACAAAATCGAATAACCAATTCCGATTCTCTGGAAAAATTCGGAAACTGTATTTGCAACGTGACGAGAATGGAGTCAACATTTCTCTCTCTCTCTCTCTCTCTTTTTCAAATTATTCAAATAAGATTATGCAAAATCACATAACTAAAATACAGCTTTCTCAGCTTCGTTAAAAATATTATTTAAAATCGCGCGTTCTGACTCGTTTATTGTAATTAATTTTGTTTCTCGCGGAAAAAAGAGATAAAATTAATTTTTGTCAAATTAATCTTAATCATGCTCAAAATTACTCAATAAACAATTGAAAGATTAGATTGCTTTAAAGAATTTGCTAAAGTATCTAAAAATTTTACCTAAATATACATTTGAAAATAATTTTGTTGAGTCATCAAAATAATGATGACAAAAACACAAGCATAATAAGCAATACACTGCAAGATTTTAATACTCTAACAATCAGTAAAACTCTTAATTTTGATGGTCCAGCAAAATTATTTTCAGATTTGTATTTACCTAAATTTTTAAATCCTTTAACAGAATAGTCTTTTCTGTGGGAAATTACTAAAAAAAAACGAGAATACATCGATTGTCTCTACGTAAAAATTAATTATTGTGTTATCTCAGATTAGTAATTCAGGCTGAGACTAAATGGTCTTTAGAATAATGCGCCTGACATCGATAAATACTTGAAGCACATATATTCGAATACCCAATCGCACCATCAATCGCTCTAGAGATGAGAAGGATCACTCTTGGCGAACATCCACGGGGACGGATCGTACCTTTCGCGGTACTTACCCGTTCGCCAAAGAGTTCGTTCTCCTGGAGAACGTTTCAAAGCGAGAGAACCATTTGGCCTAGCGCGAATCCTCGCTCAAAAATGTAAAATAGGACAGTGCACTCTAAGACAATTCACCTTCGCTGATAAAACGGCAAATTTATTAAATCGTTTTGCAGCGCATATCTCACTCTTCGGGGCTTATAGACGCACGGTTCGCCATGATGAAAAAACACGCGCGTAAATAGCACACGCGAGTGAGACGCCTGCCTCACGACGTATTCGGAGTTAAAGAGCCACGGAGTGGTCAGTCGCGAGCAGTCGATGTCCTCGATAACGATTTCCGAGGAATCTTCGTTTCTCCGCTGTTCGTCGCTTATCACCACGGCAAACAAATGCTGGAGGATAGCGAAGGAGGTCGAGACACAAAGATCGGCTGTCCCGGTGAGTTGAAATTTTGAAGACGAGACGCGCCTCACGCATCCACGACTACGATCGCATGTCGTCGTTACGCCGCACCGATCGAGGCATCGACGTTGATGCGTCGCGACGCGATCAGATGCGCGCATCGCGCGACAAGCGCAGCCCGTGTCGATTTCCGGACGATGCACTCACGATGTCGTCACGAACAACCTTCGCCCAGGACAACGTTTCTCCGTCGCGCGTCTAAACGCGTCACTTGTGTCTGTGCTACGTTGGCTGGTGCCTCCCGGGTGCGCCGAGCCGCGCAAATACGACGCGCACACCAGCCGGCACGAAACGCGACTGACTTTGCGTTCCGACTGACGTAGGAACAAGAAGGAGAGCGAGATAGCTCGAGAAAGACAGAGTGAGAGAGAGAGAGAGAGAGAGAGCACAGAGGCGGAGGTGGACAGAGAGAGGTAGACAGAGAGAAAGGAGATAAAGACAAACCGAGTCAGATAGAGGCGGGAATCGCGCGCGAGTCGATTTGCAACACACGTACGCACGGAGGCATGCACGCACGCACGCACGCACGCACGCACGCGACAATGCGCGCTAGCTGTGTGACGATGAATGAAGCCCGAGCATAGCCGTAGGGAGTACTTGTACAAAGAGTCGCGTGCTAACTTCGGCCGCCTCCGTCGGTGGCGGCAACGCGCGACGTCGATGACAACCGAGCACAGGGTGGTGGCGGCTGACACAAGCGGGGGAGAGTAGACGGATGCGAAACTACCCGCGCCCTACCGACCCCGAGCTACAGCGCAAGAGCGACGGGGGCGTCCGGCCGACCCGCTGCCGGCAGCGGAAATGTACGAACGCCGACGTTCTTGCTCGAGTCCGGGTTCAAATTTGTTCTCGGGCGTGAGATATTCTGAACCACGACATCGGGGACCACCACTCGGAGGGCGGGTTTGTGAACTTCCACCGTGAAAAAACCTCTTTCGCGTATCCGACGATTCGTTCAGATGTACCGAAATCTAACAGTCACTCGAGTTTAGTAATATAAAATTTCGTGACGTGGTAAGTTTCATTGAGTTACTTTTGATACGTCAGCTACACACACGTCAGACGTTAAAAGATAACAGACCAATATTTCTGTTGTCAAAAAGAAAAAAGTCGTTTCTTTAAGAACAAGATATACGTAATATCTTTAAGAGATCATGTCTAAAGCAGCATAATATAGTATTTCGCTTCTGCAGCACGTAAAAAGAATTTACCCTGAAGAGATGCCTGAAGAGATTACGGTTCTATTTCGATGTATTATTCGAAGACTTTTCTTGGCATTTTCCCGGACGCAGCAATTCACCCGAAAGGATTCGCGGAATACTAAACTTGTTTCCGGCGTCTAAATCCCCGCGGGCGTAGATGAAACTTTTTCGTTGAAGTAAACTCAAGCTTGATGGTACAATTCATAATCATTTAACAAATCCATATCTTGTTGATACGAAAAAAAATACAAATTGGTACATTGAACATTTTCGCAAGTTCTTTATACGTAACATTTTTTACTCGAGGTATTTAACATACATTTTAATATCTTGTGCTCAGAAAAAATTTAAATTTAAATACGATAATGGAACGTTTTTATAAACTATTTTGATTATTAATTTTACGTCGAGAATATACCAGCGCCGTTACATAATTTATATAAGCACTGAAGATGATCTAATATAAGGTCGAAACATTTACGTTAATTTGTTTGTACCTACATATTATATATTCACGAAAAAATTATTTAATATACACTTGCACGTACATCTTGCGAATTGGCTTTTATGTTCCTTTATCTAATTTAAATTTTGATATTTAATATTTTTATATACAATACATGCATAGATATATAATTACACACACACACACACACACACACACACACACACACATACATATATAAAAAATGTTTCCAAAAAAGTATTAAATAACTCGTTATTTATAAATTTAATAAAAAAAATATTTTATATCAAAATGGAAATCGATAAAATGATTTCGAGGGAAACGTATTTTATTCACATTGTTTTTTTCTAACAAATGAAGGCATCAAATGGATGTGATGGTCATCTCTACTTTTTTAAGTTATATGATTTTTTTACATAATATTATTCTTTTAATTATTCTGTTTTCTACATATAAAAGTATTAAGGTAGAGATGTCAAAAATCCAAAATTCCAAAATAATTTACGAGATATTTTATACTTTGATTATTTTGGCACATATACAAAACATATATAAAATGTTAAATATTTCGTAAATTATTAATTCTTTAATAATCGTACTTTCATACTTTTATGAATAAAATAATAAAATGAATCAATTAATCGATGTAAAAAAACGCATAGTTGCTAAAAAAAAATATGTAGACAAAATGGATACTTTTATATATGTACATATATAATACATTACGCTCAAAAATATAATTTTCAAATCATTATTAAGAAGTGATTTTGTAACAATGGCAAATTATCCTTTAATTAAATCTTGAGAATTTTGATATAATAACGACTCATATGATAGATTAACAGAAATAATTTTTTGTGTCAAAATCTAAACGATTGAGATGAACAGATATATATTGCTATTCTTGCATTGAGGCTGACTTTTTCTAAAACCCGCACATTCAATAAATTTGACGGCCTACGACAGTTTTTCCAACCGTATCTGCGGTATCCAATAAGTCATCTCATTCGACGTGAGATACTCAATTGTTGTGCGGTTCTTGATGCGGAACGAGCTTTGGCGTAGTCAGGCGTTTTTGGAACTCAATTCCGACGTAACAGATGTGTATACGAAGTTTGCGGCGCGAGCATCGTCAGCTGCGCTAACTTTCCGATAATTGCGCAACTCGTTCTTCCGGGCGATGCAAAAAGAGTGAAGAAAAAAAAACAGCGGCAGTCTAGCGAATGATCTAATACATAATACAGCTCGTTATCCACACACGACGAGCTCGTTAGAGTTTCAAAAACGACGTCGGCCTGGATTGCAAAATATGATAACGGAGGCGCTCGCGATCGAAGCCCAACGTCGCTTTACGGTGTAGACTTTTACGATTACTGTCTACCGATAAGCCTCATTTAGTTTTCGAGGTCGACGATAGCGCGATACCTCCGATGTGTCAAGAAACAGTGACTCCACTTTTTTCCTCCACATTAAGATCAATGACTGGAGCTTATTGAAAAAAAAAAAAGAAATTTTTTGTGAAGCCACTCTCGCTTTCTGACGATCATGTTCTCCAAGGAACCACGGTAGTAACATCTTTTGTTAAATAAAATCCTATATCTTATATACGCGCTTATTCAGAGGCTGCTTTTATGAAATGGGTGAGCGTAAATCATAAACTTTGCTGCAAGCTGCAAGAGCCCCGGGAGTTTCGGCCTTTCGGGATATGTTAGGGTTGAACTGAGGAAGTTTCCTTTGATATCGCGTAATCATGTCAGACAAATAGATCCTTAATCCTTAAATAACAAGGCGTATTTCGAGTATCTCGCAGAAAATGTGGCTTGCAATATCAGCATCTTTTCGTAAGTCCGAAGAAAACTTTATAGAAATGCCTCGATATAAAATACAAATAACTAGCGTTTATGAGACGAATGGTTCTCTTTACTCGGCAATAAAAATGTTAATAATAAAAACATTTAACTATTGTATATTAAGTATCAAACATTAATAACTGAAAATAAACTGAAATAAAAGATAAAGCAAGATTTAACATATTAATTTCGTTTAAATTAAGAATTAGCTTCAATCGAAACTTTGAATTGTAATTATTAAAAAAATTGAATATTTAAATAAGCTACAGTTAATAGCATGAAATAACGATAAAGTAACAATAATAACTGCGATAATAACTTTCGTTTTCAAATAAAAACTGCATTATTATCTATTCATAGATAATAAAATTTTGATTCTATTTTATATCTCCCTGCTGATTTGATAGAAATAACATATAAAATCTAATCTTATGTTAAACCAAATTTCTCAAATGGGTCATGGTCTCACTATAAATCCTCTAAATCCTTAAATCTTAAAATCATACAATCCTCTTTTAGGTTTTTATTTTGCATATGTCAATGTTGGAGAATGGCATGTGCCTTTGAATCTATAAAAATGCAAAGATATTTGCAGATTAATTTTTTTTTCACATAAATGTGCTGATAAAAATTTGCTGCCTGCTGTATCGGTCAGCACAAGTGTGACTTATCAGTACTTTTCATATTTACACGTTCGAACTAAGTATGGCGCACTTGTATCGATAAATATTCCCAGACTACTGAACGTTCGTTATAATTACTGGTGTTACAGTTATCAGCATAATGAAATTAAAAAAAACTATTTAGATAAAAATACAGATAATTACAAGATAAAAAGTATTTAAAAGGATAATTCGAATACAGTATATACAAAAAATTAAATATTTAAACAGAATTATGATAAATATTAATATATTTATATACATACAGTATGTATACATAAATATATTTTAAATTATTGTATTAACTGAAAACATAACATGTTTTTTATCAGATTTATAAAATTAGATTTATATATAATTATTAAAGACTTGCAATTATTAATTTAAATGGATATATATAAAATAATTTAAATTTCACGGATATAAAATAATTACTGTACTCCGAAATAAAAGTCGGTGCTGAGAATTTTAACTATTCGTTTTCTTTGAAGTAAAAACAGAATTTTCGTAATATAAAACAATGTTGCAAAGACGCGTTGTCATCATGAGAGCTTCAAAAAGTTCAAAGAAATGGAAGAAATTTCTTTTCCTGCTCAATTCAGCGGAAAATCATCCGCGAGGGACTTCACTACGGGATCCAAGTGTGCTCATCGCAGAGGAAACTCGTTTTTATTTCGATTATTAAAATAACAGAAAATCCGAATATCGATTTCGGAATACACAGGAATTCACTCGCAGTACGTTTAAATCCATCACGCGAGCCTGAGGCCTGTCGAATTGCGTGGCACTGTAACGTCGCAGCATCGATGTAACAAAGTACTTTTATATTGTGTAACGTTGTTCGTTACAACGAATAGACGCATATTACACGACGTGCTAATTAACGTCACAAGTTGTATTGCGTAAGAATACAAATTATGTCTCTCACGTGGCCGCAACTAATTCTGCTATATCTCATATTCGCCCACAGAAGAAAAACATACCTCACGTATTCATCTCGTTTGCATTACATTATATAAAATAAATTACGAATATATTTGCATATTAAACAATAATATCAAAAATAAATTTTAGATGTCCGTCAAGATAAAAAAAATTCTCTTCTCCCTTCATTCTTAAATTTTTATATTGCTATGTACCTACTTAATATTTCGAAAATTTAGATTTTAACATTCGCATGTGTTGTAAGGATTATGCGTAGATACGATCTGCAATGATAAATTCAATATTACGCACCTCCGAATGTGTCATTTCATTCATGGTGCGCAGCAATTTCAAAATCTTGTCACGTAACTCCCGTTTAATATGTTTTTACAGCGCAGCATCATTAATCGAAATTTATTGATTTAATTCTGATATATTGAACAGCCACGTACGATTTTATTTTAACGTACGAAGAGAACTTGGATAATCACTCAGATCAAAGACAATAATTTTAAAAATGGACACTGCACGAAAAAAATGATTTTGCTGAAACATCTAAAAATTTAAACAAAAAATAGTTCTGAAAATAATTTTGTTGATTTCACTAAAATAGTTATATAGGAAATCTGAGTATAATGACCAATGCTGCAAATAATTTTGATATTCTAACGATCTCAACGTTCTAAATAATTGTTTTAACAATCCAATAAAATTATTTTCAAATTTGAATTTAATTAAATTTTTAGATACCTACTTCCACAAAACATTCTTTTCATGTAGGTGGCAATTCTTATAAGCATTGAATAGAAAAAAGAATACAGGCAAGCAATTGTTTTTTCTTGCATCTATCATCTAATTAATGCACAATCTTTAAATTGCGTAATTATTTTCTATCGTTACACTAACGCAATCATTCAATTACAGACACGTGTCTAAAATGGTGAGACATTCGTATTAGTTATCGTTTAAAGTTATGAAAATACAAAGTCTCTTCTTATGATTCACGATAAAACATTATTTATGCATTCAAATCCGCGCGTCCGAAGTTGGCTTGTTTTGTTATCCGCGGTTTCACCTCGCGGAGAAGCTACAACGTACATAACGTTTGTCCAGTAATAATCCCGGAGCCAAGTTACGACACCAATGCGGAGACGGAATAATTTGTCATATGATGTCAGACGTGCACGCGTATGCATCGAGCGCAGTTATAACATATGGCAAATGTTAAGGCGCGTTTAAGCTTATGCGAACAACAAACGCTTCTGTGGCTCGCATTTGGCATAAAATACTTTCAAATTTTGTCGACGTTATTATTTATAATATTATTTACATTATACAAGATACGATTTTCAAATACAACACACCTACGATCTAAATTTTTTTGAATGAAATCTCACTCCAGGAGAGTAAAAATACAGACATTTTTGGAAAAGAGTGAAAATATTTCACTTCTTGACAAAAAAGTGACAATTTTCACTCTTTTGAAGTGAAATTTCACTCTTTTTCAAGAAGTAAAATATTATCACTCTTTTTCAAAAATGGCTGTATTTTCAGGAATCTCTCTTGGAATGAGAGTGTACCACGTAAATTAAAGCGTTTGCACATTAACCACGTGGAATCCGGTAAAAAACGTGCGAGAACAGATGTAGCCCAATTTCTCCGCTAATAATTTATGACTGTCATTATTCTAATCCCCCACTTTCCTATATTTTTTTCCTTTCGTACATTACAGAAATATTTTACTCGGTTTTTTCATGCTTCTCGAGATGTCGATATGTCAGATATTCTAAGGGTCTACCACGTTAAACTCAAGTTTGACGTTCAAAATTATCCGATGTTTTTCCGAAGGAGCAAAGTAATGGGATTTCGATGTTTAAGAAAGTTTCTCAAACGACTGCTCTTTTCATAAGCAAGCGGATACGTGACTTCATCTCTAAACGTATCAAAGTAATATTGCTGCAAAATGCTCTTTTTGGGCGCGTTTCCGCAAAAGGAAATTCCCCAGCAAAATTTAATTTGCTGACGTAAATTTAGTAACGGTTTTCTTTAATCAGATTATTTGGATGAGGTCTATCGACACTTTCAATCTTGTAAAATTTCGAACCGCAAATTCAATCTAAACAACCAGTTTCGAGGTAAGGGAAATTTAGTGTGCTAATTTACATTGGCCCTCCATTATCGTTCATGTTACATCATCGAATGCACGATATTAACGCACCTTAGAAACGCATAAATTGTCGACCAAGCATGAGTAATCGATAATACTGATTCGCTGGAGAATTCATGTGGAGTCGTGACGAATCGAATGTCGTGCGAACATATTAATCCGCTTGCTATGTGTTAATGATAATGATCGCACATGCGATCAGATCGCAATCGTTTGTATCGGAATAAAAATAATAATTCATCCCGCAAGGAACTTCACGTTATCAAGTAAAATATTATTCAGCAGAGCTAATATTTGCATCGTGCAATTAATCAATCATATGACAATGACAAAAGGCGTATGTTTCTTTTTTCTCCCTTTATTGAGCTCACTAACAACTCAGAAACGTTTCACGCAACGCAGTTTTATCCAAAGATATAATAATTGCGTGATCATATTTCTAGAATATTGGCTCAATTGATGAATTCTGAGTCAGTTTGTATAACAACACTTACCTTTAATACTTATCAAAACAAAACTGTCAGCTTAATACTGTAATAATACAGTTTTGTTATATAATTCTAAACTTCCTTGATCTAATTTCTAGCGTATACAACTTCTTTTGTACAAAGCTTTAGAAGCTGGTTGTTTTAACAAGCGACGACAGCTTTGAATTCACAACGAAGACGTTGGCGACCTTACACGGAAAACCGAGAAAAGTTGATCGGACTTTTAAATAGAGTCTACCAACTAAAAGCCAACATTAATTGAGCCAATTATCAACGATTCTTTCAAATAATCTTATCTAATAAATCAAAAAATTTCAAGTAATCTTATCTAATAATTAACTAAGATTATAAGACCGAGGAAAGCGACAACCTACGTTTGCATTATAACAAGTAACAGAGGGATATGCAAATGGCCTCACACACAATGCACCCTCGGGATTCTATAATTCAAATCCCATCTCCTGCTATAGATTTCCGCCGGAAATTTGCAAGTTTGCAAATATTACGTAACGATTCTAACGAGTTTACAAGTTCCATAAATTATAGCCGTATTAAACAGGAATAATTACTCCGACCTTTCGTTGAAGCGCCACGAATCGTTCGCTATTCTCTCAGATGTTGCATTCCCACATATAACACTGTATACCGCTACGGGGTTTATATGGATTAAGAGAAAATCAAAAACTCGATGAAACATGTCTGAGGTAAATTTGCGCGGTAACCCCGCTCATCGTCATCAAATTGATTCTCTACGATACTTTCTAATTATTCTGATTATTTTTAATTATTATAACACACTTAAATTTCTAATTATTAAAAATGAAAGTAATAATTTCCATAAGTTTAGAATTATTTGAAATGTACTGGAACTGTTCAACATTACCAATAAATCGTAAATTAATTAAATTTAATGTTTATTTAATTAATATCGATTTCCCTGTCTTAAGAAATTTCTCATTTGACCGACCTAGTCTTATTCAATTATACGTGTATTTAATTCAGGAATTATAAAACTTGGAAATGAGAAAATACAATGTAGCTAGCTCGTGAATTTTAATCAATGAAGAATATAGCTAACTAGTGCATTGTCTTTTTTCAGTGAGAAGCTTTCAGCGGAAAATTTGTCTGCTCGATAGGGCAGAGGATTCATCTGTAATTAAACGGTTTCCATGGAATTTAAACGAAAGCCTTAAAACACTGCGCGTTTTATTAGTCGATGCAGCGGTGCGGATCAAATTTTATCCTCCACATCCGATCAGTCGCGAATTAAAGAGAACTTTGCAGAGAGCTCGGAATGCTGGGAATGATTACTGCTTGTCAACAAGATTATGAGCACTTAGTACATGTAAAACCAAACACGAGTTATTTAACTACAGTCGCAACAAGATATTTTAAGATCATCAGTGAAGACGCTTCGAGAGACTAAAATTGACGCACGCGAAGAAAATATTCCGAACGATTTGAAATAGTCCGCTTTTGCTGGCGACGCAATAGTTCTGTCGCTTTGGAGTTTCGTAAATATCGAGTTCGATCTCCGAAACAAATTTACGAACAACTCGAAGAACTCGACAAACTAATCTGTTTTTTGGCCGATGTGGATTTTCGGCCCTAATTTTATTTCAGGGTTAAATATTTCCTTGAAATAGGCGCGAGTAATGCGTAACCCTGAAATAAAATTAGGGCCGAAAATCCACATCGGCCAAACTTTAAACAGCCACTGCCAACTGCAACACAGCAGAGCGTGATTCCTAAGTCCTGTATGTATGTACATACATACATACATACGTAATATAATCTACGATGTTAAGTTGTTGGAAGTTATACGACATACAAAATATCAGCGTTATTCTTATTGAACCTAATGTCACTCGCATTTCACCATTTATGTCAGCGGCATGTCTAGCTTCTTGTTCAGAAGCCCGAGGATATTACAATATCGACATGTTGTACTTTAAAGCTGTCAAGAAATCCTGGGAATGTAATACGAAGTAAATATACATTTTATTTTCATGACAATCATAAAGCACAATCAAACATATTTTCGACGACATGTCATATTTCTTTCGGAAACGATACAAATAAAAAACGATACAAATAAAAAATCATACTAAACTAAATATTCTAATTTAAAACATTATTTTATAAAAATATTATTTTTTTAAACTATTTTATAAAAAATACTTTACAGAATCTTTAATAAAACTTAATAAAAACTTTATCTTTCTTTTATAAAAGTGAGAAATTTGTTTCAGCTTCACTTATCTATTAACGTCCCAAAAATTAAAGAACGTCAATTAAATTGATAAAGATTTTGTTGAAGATAGTCTTTATAATATTTTTGTTTTTTATATATTCGATAATCGATTGTCATAGTTAATACATAATAGAACTTCGGAAAATATTATTTATTATGATATCAAAAACAATGCTAAGTCTTATGCTTTCCTTTCTAAATCTTCTTTCACAAAATTGAAATTTTTAGCTGTACAGTACATCCTTATAAATAAATATTTGAAAGATGAATGAGAAATCACGAGATTTTATTAATCAAATCGCTTCGATGGAAAAGTTTCGCCTATAGAGAACTTTGTTAATTTACGTATGACGAAAAATCAACCTTACTTTTCGCATAATCTCTAACTTCAGTTCTCGCCGAAACTTAGTTAGAATTAATAACGAACAAACTCTTGATCCGCCAAAAAATTTCAAATAATCGTTTCTTTTTCTCTTTAATTTACATTCGTCAATACCTAATCCCCTTCTGAACGGAGAAATACTGACTAGGTAAATACAAACTTCATCTTTTCGTAAAATACATTAATTAATTAATGTTATAATCTATAAAGGATAATAATATTGTTGTAAGTAGAAATTAGGCCGATAAAAATAAATCAATTAAGAGAAATAATCCTATTTTCGTTCAAAGCGAATCTTGATGCTTAATAATATTTATATGCAAATTTTTGCAAATACATTTTTCAGTTGTATTAATTGCGTCGCATTCAGTTTGTCAGATTTGAAACGCAATCACAAACTAAAGCTAAAATTATATTTATATAATATTAAAATCTCAAATTAAATTGATCAATTTAATAATTATTAATTTAATAATATATGATCTAATAAGTATCTTAAAAACTGTCTAATTTCTACATATAATTGTTTCTACATAAATCTTTGAAAAATGACGTTCTCTTACTAATTACTGGTTATTATAATAAATATTTCCATATACCTGATAATTAAATAACGTCCGCCCCAGATTCAAACCCCAGCTGAGATAATATTTTTTGGAATAAGTTCTTTGCAGTGCTTTATGATGTTTATTAGCATTTTTAAATAGCATGTTTATCATTAATAAATTAATAATCAATCTAACTTGAGATATTAATATTTCAGCTTCAGTTATAATGGCGGTTCGAGTCCGACATACCAAATCAGCATGCAATTTATAAAACTAAAAAATATATTTATAAAAATTTGCATATAAATATTATTAATCACCAAGATCCATTTCAATCGAAAGTAGGATTATTTAATAATAATGTTGATTTTAAAAATATAATAAAGTGTAACTTTTAGAAATTTTTTAACATATTCATGATTTTCACGAGTTTAGAGTTATTTTAAAAGAATTTGACTTTATTCAGCCCTATTTAAATCTAAATTTTTGAAAAATTTTAATATTCGTTTAGCGACATTGCAAATTGCATTTGATGATGCAAAGAAAAATTTGAATCAGAAACTTTATCAGGTCATGCGTAAGAAAACATGAACATTTCTATGAAATGACTTTCATACTTCTTTGATAGTGTTTTGGTTAGCAAAATTAAGTGAATATTTTGATATAAATATCGGTGCTAAATACTCGATGACGTTTACAGGCGTGGATTTTCTAACGTAAGAAAAACATAATAAATATTTTTCATAGATGTGAAAAAACGTAAAGAAATAAAAATATGTGACAGTTAGGCCGTAATATTAAATATTCTGAACAGAATTCTAATAAAATAAATTTTTAAATGATTTTTTTCAAAAAGATATTAGAGATTAATATTTTTCTGAAAAAGAATTATAAATTATTTTTCATTATTAATTTTTAAACGTTATCTTTAGAAAAAAAAGAAGAAAAATCAATTTAGCTATGTTTGTATTTAATCGACGTACCGACCGCGAAACATGTTGAATTCGCAGTTGAATTAATGCAAAAGGTAGCAGATGGTAGAACGTCGACTGTGACCTCTTGGCATCCTACAGAACCATGCGCTCGGGGAGGGGAGGGGGGGGAGCAGACTATTTGGAAGATCGCCAACGACGCGTTTATTATCGTAAATTATCGTAAAATCGTGCGTACATCGAGTTAGACATCGTGCCAGCTAACGTAGCAGCGTTTAGGTTCAATGATTCGTCAAAATAACACTTGTCTCATGATTATAAATAATAGTACAAACGACAAAATATTATAAATTGTATTACAAAGACAGTGAGAGCCTAATAACATTTACTGTTATTTCACTGCATAAGTAATTGGTAAGAAATGAGACAGTGATAGAAATAACAACTGATATTAGAAAATATTAGAAAATTGAATTTAGTGTATTTATAGGATGCAAAATGGACAATGTTGACAATAATGAAATGGCGATGCATTATCTGTGATATTTGTTTTGTCAAATGACTAATATTATCTAATTGTTGTTAATGCATTATGGAATAATAATTAAAATGAGAGAACGTAGAATAAGGATGTATTTTAAAAAATATAGCTTCTCACAGCGATAAATATCGTGATAAAAATGTATGAAAACAGATCAAAAATACATTTATTGATAATCTCCGTTGTGCAATTTGATAAAAAGTCGGGACACTCCAAGACAAGTAGCTTTTATCGTATAAAAAGGTAAATAGCAGACACATATCGTTGATGAAATGCCCGAGTAATACGAAAAGAAATTTCTTCGATGTCAAGAGAGAACATGATCATAGCTTCACGCAGAGTGATAAATAAGTAAGCTAAACTGACAATGAGCAAAGAAATAAAAGAAAAAAAAATGTATAATGGAGCGGAAGAAGCAAAAGGAAGTATTTCGGAAGTATTTCGAAGTTGCAACATAATTTGCAAGAGCAACTTTGTAAATCCCATTATTTTCATTAATTACTGAATGCCACTTTTCCTGAAAACACTGTTGTTTCTCAAATTTATCGAGAGATAAAGCTTAAGGTTGCAACTTTCTATTAATTAGAGAACGAGACAAAAAAGTAAAAACACTTTGCACAATATATGTATTCATTAAAAA
This sequence comes from Trachymyrmex septentrionalis, assembly GCF_001594115.1. Classification (NCBI taxonomy): domain Eukaryota; kingdom Metazoa; phylum Arthropoda; class Insecta; order Hymenoptera; family Formicidae; genus Trachymyrmex; species Trachymyrmex septentrionalis. The sequence goes on along the minus strand of NW_017304228.1, from coordinate 1,084,023 downwards.
ATTTTTTATTAACGATTAATTTAATCATTAGCCGGTTTATCTTTGATCAACGTAAACGTATCAAATCTGAGAAAAATATCAAGTTGAAAATGAACGAATCAGAAAATTCTGATATATAATTCGATTATACAGATTAGAATTTCGGTTATCTTCACTGGAATGATAGTAAATTTAAAATTCGTCCATTTTCAATTCCAATTAATTCAACTAGATATTATTCTATGTATGAAGAGTACCAGAAATTTTTCAGTTATAACAGCTTAACATCTCAGTAAAATTTAAGAATCTCACAGGCACAAAAAACTGAATCCCAGAACAAAAACGCCGCAGCGATTTTGTGACGTTCTGTCACTTATCACATATTTAGTTGCGCGTCACTGACATCGCGGAGATAACCAGATCCGTTTTAGCGCCAAACAGCGCATAAAGGCTTGAAAATGAAATGTATTTACGTACGATTAGTACGGCAATATTATGCCACAATCATCTCGCGGTTTACTTAAATAACCGAAAAAATATCAGTTAAATATCACCTGAAAAGGTTTTCAAAGAAACTTTAACAATATCGTCGCTTTTTGTGCTTCTGTATTTCACAAAAAAATTTGTATCAAATATTTTAGTACTTCAATAAAACCTTTCCGAATAATACAATCGTTCTCTACGTATCGACAGTAACTATGTATATATCACAACTATTAAAATGTTGTGTAATTTTACCACTAATATATGTTTGCTATTAATTCGCTGCTTGGATTTGCGACAGCAGTATATACAGCGCGTCTTGTATTTTAAAACGTGCACATAAAAACTAAAGTGACTTCCCAATATACATGCAGAAAGCGTCTAAACCGCGAGCAAAAAATTCTGCGACGGACTTTGCATCATCCCCGTCGATCCTCTTCTAGGCAACTTTTCATCCGTTTCTGAGACACAGAGAATTGGCTAATATTTTTACATTTAGAAAATCCGTCTAAGATGTTTCTTCGACAACGAAGATTTCGTAATCCGTTTTTCGTTTCACAGTTTTCCTTTTCGCTGCTTGCAACAGATTTTAGTCTGCAACGGCACAAAATTCCAAGAAATAAATATATAACATCCTGAAATTTCCCATCTCATACCGTTTCTTTCTTGATGTTAAGATGT
>NW_017304228.1:1080112-1082866 GCF_001594115.1 Trachymyrmex septentrionalis | reverse complement strand
TAATATATATATATTTATATAAAGGATTCATTCTGTTGCGAAAATTCCATTCTGTGAGCAGTTCGTCGTCCAAAAAGTCAAATTTAAATTTTCCGTCGCTTCTCTCGAAAGTACTTAACTCCCGCGAGAACTTACTTCGCTTGAAGAGCTTCGGCTTCGAGAAATTCTGGAGGTGAGCTTATCGAATCCTCGCTAAAATGCCGCTTTCTCGAAACGCACGTTTAAGCGCATTCGTGCGCCACACGGGTCACAAAGTCACGTTTCACAAAGGAAATCTTCCGGTGTGCTCCTCATACCGGATATCGCTTTTGAAACTCTCTGTCTGTTTGAGTCGCGATATTCTCGTGCCTTTCTGACGACTCTCGCATTCGAAGTCGTAACTCGAGTCGGTTGCTTCGGATTTCCCGTGATGCTCGTTGTCGTTGAAAGAGGATAATTTTCTGCGCACAGATTGCGATTAACATGAGAAACAGAAGTCCTGTTAGCAGCTCTCCAACGCTTTTCATTCGCAAACTGCTCGGTTAAACACATGGGATCCGCGATACTTCTTCGATAACTTTTATTATCTCTGATTAATGATGATGTCCCACGAAATTTTCTCACGTCAAATGATGCGATTTGATAGTTCAATTTTGGTACCGTCTTAACAGCGGGCCTTGGAATCGCAAAATCTACGTCTACAGGTCTCGATGATTCCGATATTCGATCGGTAACAACGATAGGAACGATCGTGATCTTTTCTTTTGTCCTCGGTAAATGCAGATATTGCGCTTTTCTGAATTCTGTCGTAGTCAAATCTGCTTCATCTCTTTTGAATCCAGAAGACCTCGGTATATTTTCTGCAACCAGTCGAGAGTCAACTTTTTGAACGCAAAAATCACGCTTGCTCACCGCATCAGCAAGCTCATCTCGTTTATTAGTATCATGGGAGCATATCTTCGCGGAAGACTCGATCTTCGCTACTTCTCTCGAGGAATCAGCGCGCACTTGTTGCACAAAAGTATTGGACATCTTAGCGAGTAAGACATTACTTGATGACGTTGTCGTCGATGAAACGGTCGTTAAACATGAATGCTGAATAGGACTAACGGCTCTGGTGCTGTAACGCTTTTCGATAGTGGCACAAAATTCTGTATTCACACTGACGACACGAATCTGAGGCATGCCAGCTGACGCAGATACTGCCCCTAGTACTTCACAATTGGGATCTACACCAGGATTGATCGATTTTGATGTTAATAATGAAGATACTCGATCGTCTTTGGTGACGCGTTCGTCGGTTTCGGGCAGGATGCTTTTGTGGTAATTGCTACCGCGACTGGCGAATTCCGTTTCAACGACCATTGGATCTCGATTGCCTGAGGGAATCTCGAAATGTTCGTTCGACCGTTTATTCGCTGTTCTCTCGTTCAGAGTGGACCAATTGTTATCGATCACTTCCACAATAGACACCGAAGATTTTCGTCTTCGGATCTCGAAAGAATTGCTGGTAGATGTCCGCAAATCTTTTAAAGTCCGATTGAGATATCGATGTGAATTGTACTCTGTTCTGCTAAAGACATTTGAAGGATTTGTATTGACCGTTTCGTGAGCGTACCAACCGTCCAATACAGAAGTGGCTCTGTCTATTACAGTTTTAGACTTGCGATAGGGTTGAAAATTGCTATTGGAAACACATTCGTTACAAGAGCGGTCATCTAGAACATTTTCTCCGTAAAACGTATGGCTATTGGTCGTCGGGAAGTAAGATATGCTATTATTGACCCGATAAGAAGTTCGAGATCCGTCGAAATTTTCGAGTGGGTGAGAGGGATCGCGAATAGCAAAACTTAACGCCTCCTGTCGACGATTCGAGTCGTTTTCCTTTAACCAGCTGGTACGAGAGTCTCTTGGAGTCAGTTTACCGACCACGGAGAAAGTCGAAGTCGATGAGATTTTATCGACGAGAGCGGATCGATTCTTGATGTCAGAGTTGATTGCGGTTTGGCGCAGATACGTCTGACCGCGATCAGGAAAATAAGTGGACACATTTGGTGACAGCACAGATTGGCCGATGAACATCTCTGACTGATCCAAATGACAGGAAGTGCCAAGGTTGAAGTCTGTACCGCTCAAACCCAATGTCCGAGCTTTCCCGATAATCTGGCTATATTGGTATCGAAGTGGACCCAATTCATGATCTATTTTCAGTAACGTCTCCACATCGGTGGTTACTCGATGTTTCTTTGATTTGCCAGAATCGTATGGTAAAGCAAGAGGGTCGGAAAAATTCGGTGGAAAGTAGACCGACTTGATGGAGGAGTATGGATTCTTAGCGATGTCAACGAGGTCGTCGTTTGTCACATTGGCAGCACCCTCGTCATTGACGAATGTCGAAATTGCGTCTTGCTGTGGATCCCAATTTATTGCGCGACGCTTATTTTTCATTTCGTGAAGTGTCACTTCCGCTACGAGCTCTTCTGACCTCCCATCATTAATCACCGTCGAATCCTACAGAAAATGGAGACTATCGTGATCATGGAAAAAATGATCGATTTACCTCTTTCTTTTACAATCTTTTATATTTTATTTATCTTAATAAAGTTGTTATGTAATTCGTAAAATATTTCCGAAAAAGAAAAAGAAAAATTATACAAGGCTAAATAAATCTTCATATGACTATTCATAATTTTCCACAAATTTCATTTTAAAGAAGATTTAGTTGTACACAAAACAAACGATTTGGTTAAAGTATTCAAAAATTTAGATATATGT
>NW_017304228.1:1070707-1080012 GCF_001594115.1 Trachymyrmex septentrionalis | reverse complement strand
CACAAAACAAACGATTTGGTTAAAGTATTCAAAAATTTAGATATAAATAAATCCAAATTTAGATATAATAAATCCAAAAATAATTTTACTAAGTTATCAAAATAATTATGTAAGAATCCTAACCATAATACTGCAAAAAATTTTGACACTCTAGCAATCAATTTGAACATGCTACATAATTATTTTGATGGTTCAAAAAATTATTTTCAAATCTATATTTAGCTAAATTTTTAGATATTTGAGCAAAGTCGTCCTTTCTGTGAACTTGAATCGTTGACAGTAAACATTCATAAACGTACGCAAAATATCGGCAGCATCGTCCTCGACATAAGTCGTTTCGTCTCGTATCGTCGATCACGAAAATTGGTCGTCGCGCCAGTCATTAACGAGACTGTCGAAGGATAAGAAGAGATAAGCGGTGCCATCCTCTTGATAATCATAGACATTTTCTTTTTACGCGCGGATGACGACGCGGACGTCAGCGCAATATCAGTAGCTGTAAAATCTGTGGAAACGCTACTCGGAATTTCGCTCTTCATGATTGGCAGGGATTTCGATTGTGCCAAATTCTCAGACATCAAAATAAGATTATCACGAACGTACGTGGTTTTTTGGGTTAACCTGTTCTCCGTAAATTTATGCAGCGGATCGGAAATAACTTCTCTCTTTATCGCAGATACGTTTCCATCAAATGCAGAACGTTTGCTTAAGGAAGTGCTTTTCTTCTTGAGATATACGCCAAGCGATTCTTTTGCTTGTGTTCCGTGAATTCGGTTGCCGCTGCGTTTTGAAAGAATCATGCCTTCGCTAGACGTTTCATAATCTCCCTCTATATAAAACGGGATAATTTAAACGCCGCAAAATTATGAATATTGTTTTAAAGATGCTTAAATTTTAAATAAATCAATTGAAAATATATTATTATGAAATAAATTTTGAAAAAGGAGATATCTGTAACAATTTTATAAAAATACATTTCATGAAAACTTTATAGAAAATGTAATAAGGAATATGATATAATAAAATATAGTAAAAATAAAATAGACTTGTTTCATCTTTCTAATTTTAATCAGAATTCAATAGAATAGTGTTACATCATGTTTTTTAAGAACTTGAACTAATTAATTTAATCCTAATTTTCTAAATTTTTTAATATTAACTTCATCAAGTAAAAAAAAGTATTAAAGATAGAACATTTACGTTGCATTAATTATTTAGTTTTAAAGTTATATTAGTATATGAATTTCAGATATAATTCTAATAGTTCTAAGATTAATAGCTCTTCCAAACCAACCGTCCGTATCGGATGCGCAAGTAGTTATGACGAAACTTGACACCGGTCGGACCAATCTTTCCGGTTCGTCCAGCTCGTCTCGTATCGTGTCGATGGAGAAGGGTGATACGAATGGGACGGCGGAGACTTCAGCATGTCCCTGGCAATCTATGCAACTGGCCTTCGTGTCGCGTGACATTGTCATAACAGGAGGTCAGCTACAAGCCGTCTTGCATTCTCGGTGGACTTCGCCGTTTCGCGAACGTGCGATGGTGCAATCGTCACTAACAGATAACGCGACGACACGATGCACTTCGGTGTTCACGCGGTGCATAATTTCGCGAAACTGGAAGAGACGTGTCGGCCGAAGTTGTCGAAAGAAGTTGAACAAACAGACGTTGGCCCGTGACAAGCGAGATGACATCGGTTACGGTTGCCAAAATGCAAAATGACATTTATCTTGACATGCATAGGAAATCCTATTTCTACATATTTTAAATATATTTTTATAAAATTTTCATGCAACGTCAACATGGTATATATTTGTCGTTTGCATACATTTGCATTCATTTACGATTTCGATCTCGCGCTTGAATACAATTGCGATATATCCTTCATTTTCGTCAGAACTATATTTTCCGATTTTACATCGTGAATATAGAGATAACTTTTGTTACATCGGAAAGTGCAGACGCGCCTCCATTGTACCTACTTTTTTTGCAAAAATAGCGAGTGTCGGTTTTAGTACATATATTGAGAACTATCGCATATATATATATATCTATGGCAATAAACCCAGTGGATTTCAAATGGAAGGCTCTTTTTTGTAACCTAGGATAACCCGTTGCAACCCAACGCGATCAATAGTTTCTGAATTGTCAAAAGTAACGAGATCAAACTGCAACAGTACAAAGCCGCGAGCGTTGCACTCCATACCGCGATTATATGTAACAAAATAAAGTAGATATTCTAGCTGGAGTTAAAAAATAGTTACACTAAATTCGCAATCGAAATAGAAAATATAGGTATACTTCCGGATATAATAAAAACAAATATTATTTTGCGAATTGAAAATGACCGTGTAAAAACATTTACCTCTCTCCATCATAAAATAAAATATTACTTATACTCTAATTACAATATATATTACAAAATATTATTCACACAAAAATATTTAAGATTTTCGGAAACTAAGTCAGTGTATTTTAAATATAATTTATATACGTATTACATATTTAAATTAAGCAAACTGAAAAAAGCAATTAAAACATAGTAAATGACTTTATTATCAAGAGAGATTCAACTATAAAACTGATAAATTTTTTTACCACTGGTAATATAAGTTACGCATAAGGTAAGGGCAAAAAAAGAGAAAGAGAGAGAGAGAGAGAGAGAGAATACAATCAGCGAAGGAAAGAGACTTGTTATATCCATGGGAAACTCAATATGTAAGATAAAGGGAGAGAAAATATGTTAAGTAACTCTAGTGACTCTTACGAGCACGAAATATGAGCGAGCAAGTTTGGTTGATATACCAGCGTATGCTGATACTTGGCGAAAGTATAAGATCGTTTCAACACGTACCAATTTCGATTGATGCATAATATAAGAACTATTTGTCGTAAAGCAACCGAATTTTCGTAAAAGGCACTCATTCTAAACAGTATACATAGTAGAACTCGATAACATCAAATTGCGTAACGTATGCTAATTCGAAGCATTTCTAGCCGACTACAATTTGCATAATAATCGAGGGCCATCCGAACAGCGATTCTCGTCGGACCAGAGCTATTTAAGTAATTAGTAAATAAATTGATTTGCAAATCCTATTATTATATAATTTATACATTAAACCAGAAATTCTTATAAGACATTTAATTTCGGGTTGTGTTCGTGATATTTTTTTTCTGGAGTAGAATATTTTCGACTTTTACAAAAACGGGTCCTACTATTCTGCATCTCATAACTTTTATATCTGCCTTTCTACATTTGTACTACGGCGAATTTAGCGATCCTCCACAGCAAAAGTTACGACATTCTACTAGACTTGTAAATATGCTATTTCTTGTTGATGATAATGATGCGGATTCATGTTTCTGAAGTTTCGGCTCACGTCAAATATTTATTGCACATCGCGGTCACATTTTCAATGGATATTCATATAAATGAAAAATATTCCGCTGCATATTTTGCATCACCGTTTGATCTTACAACTCCGTTTTCTCTCATAATATAGTATACTTGCCATAATATGGGTTGAAATCAAAGTTTGTAATGTTATGGACTTCAAAACAGCTGTAACTTTATTAAAAATAAACAAAATTTAAATTCAAAGAAATTATTTTAAAGCTTTAAAATTTCTTCTTTTGAAAAGTAGATGTAGATATTTTTGTATGCATATATTTTGAATTTCTATGAGTTTGATAATTTTTACATATAGAAAACTACGAGCTCGACCAAATGGGAAATTTTTTTCTCATTTTGTGAATTTGATAGACAAATGAAGTAGCGTTACAAACTTTTGTTCCAACTCAATATTAATTTTCGGAATGCAGAATATCTTATTTAACAAAAAAAGCTAACATGTTTTTCTAAAAGACGTTTTTGTAAAACACAGAAACGTTTAACTTGTCTCGAGTTTATAATATAATTTACTGTACCGTACATGGGGATGACATAAGAGAATACTTACAAGCAAAGCTTAAAAATTATTTTTAAAAACTACGAATAAAAGATGAAATACTTTTACTAAATTTTATTAAAATACTATAATTTATTTTTACGCCATTTTTAATTGTACCTTTTCAAACTGCGAACTGAGCAATAAAACGAACGACGAACTCATTACATAATTTTTCAAGAAGATTAATTTTTATAATTCTCATACTGTGAACTCAAATGTGATGATAACAGAAAATATAAAACTTATATGCAATTTCGAAATGACTCATTATGCTTCTCTCAAGAAAGAGACGCACGAAGTAACAAACCGGCTCAATTGCACGCGTTAGGTAACATTTACCTTCCATTTGCGTTCTCCTTACTTTTGAATACGAGCAGAAAAATAGGGCTTACACAATGACACAACAGAATTATCAATCTTTTCTTCAAGAGTATATATGTGCATACTTCTTTTTTCCCGTTTTTCTCAAGGAAAATACCAACACTCCTTTCTTTGACGGAGAAGTCCTCTTTATCGAGTATCACGACAGATTTACGATAATCGCTTGTAACAGCGTGAAATTCGATGCATTTGGGAAAAATAAATTCATATAAAGTTTCATGGGAAGATAATATAGATTAGAATTCTTCCGTAGATAGGAAGATAATATTAGAATGGACCTTAACGAAATGGGGTACGAGGGCCACAAATGGAGGGATCTTGCTCAGGGACGGGAACAGTGGCGGGATTTGGTATTTGCGGCAATGAGCTTTCGAGTTCCTAACGCCTAATAATAATAATAATAATAATAAAATTTCATGTCCCTGAAGAAATACATATACATTATACCTAATTGTCAATAATGTTATAATGCTATCAGAAGCGATAATATCTTTTTTAGTAATAGCTTTTCAAAATATACTAAAAGAAAGAAAGAAAGAGCGTCAAAAATTATTTTATAGATATATAATATATAGTTAAAAAAGGAAAAAGTATAATATTAGTATAATATATCTACATAAATATAATATAAAGTTAAAAAATATTAGAGAATAATTCATATATGATATAAAACTGCAGAAAAATGGATCATAATTCTGATTCATTTTATTTTACGTGCACTATACTGATTTATTATTACTGTGCGCTATTCGTATTCAAGGAATTTATCGAAGAATATCGCACCCTCGAGAGTGATCTCGATTGTTCGATTCCATCGATATGTGCTCGATCGAGAATACGATGCAGAATTATGGCTATGGGTCTCCTGCGATATTCAAGAACCACCATGTTATGTAATCGATTGATTGCGGATGAAATATTCGTTCCGCGATTCAATGAGGCCGCGTGAATCGAATACTATTGCCCTAGCCGGCACTGTATTCGCGCAATCGTAATGCCAAAACTTGTCCTTTCGTGATTGTTAATCAAAATGGTCAGCAACAATAAATTTTCATATTCATGAGCTCCGACTATTACGTTTGCATCTATTGTTAATGCATCCACGATTCCGTCCGATCGGTTGATACTAAAAAAGTAATTCAATACCTTTCAACCCTATAACATCAATCGACATCGTATCTATTATATATTTCATGTAGGTATGTCAATTCCCAAATAGCACAGTATTGCTTGCAAAGTTCTAAAAAAAACCATTATGTACGTTTTTTTAGCGCATTGTTAATGTTTTGTAAGCGCTTTGTGCTACTTAGGTTTGTACAAAAAATTAGCAAACAATACATAAATAAGTTTCTATTTCATTAAAATCAAATTGAAATAAGAATGTAAACATATCTAGCTATTGTAAACGTATGATATAATAATATCTATTACGTATTTTAGATATTACAAATTGTATAAATTATTCGATATTTGTATAGAGAGTGTTTCAAGCAGGGGAGAGTGGAAGAATTGTGTAAACGTGGATAATACTTTGCAATATATTAGAATAGTAATAACCTCTTATTTCTCATATTCAGTAATAATCTGATATATGTTTAGTGTCGTACTATAACATGTGACCATAGAACGCACGCGATGTAAGATAAATACCATTACAAATTTTCAATGATTTGATGTAGGGGAGAATGGGATAATTTTGTGAATATCTCAGGGAAAATTTAAATATAGCCGACAATTATTTATTAATTATTGTAGAAATTTTATTGACTTTAAACTGCAATAATTAACATTTGTATACTACTTATTAACATAAACTATATAAATAATATATATAAATAAAGATTTTTATTAATTAATAATTGCTACTTTTATTCAACTTTTCCCTTAAATGTCCACAATTCCCTCATTTTCCTCCATTCGGGAAATAAAACACAAATAAAACACTAGAGAAACAAATTTGTTAGACTCAGGGTGTGATCCGATATACATTGCTAGTACTGGCAGTAAAAATTGTTCCGCTATTACTGCACAGCGTGCTGCGACAACGTCTAGTTTTCCTCAATGACGTCATAAATGATAGCCATATTGCCACTGCGACTACTGCGGCTTTCGAGGTAAGACAGTTACAGTGCAACATGGCGCCGCTTAAAGAAACACAATGCGTCGAAATATTCGATCCAGGAAATAAAAAAATATATACATTGTATTTAACTGCAGAAGATGCACATATATTCATTTTACCGAAAATGACTTTTAAATTCCACATCTGAATATTCATTAATTGATGTGTCCATATAGTTTTTAACATGAGGTCAAACTGCTTGAATTGATAATTCTAAAATTAGTTTATCTTCTTCGGAAGAACTATCGCTGTTGTTTTCGTTCAAAATTTATTGACAATTTAGTAGTTTATCTACGTCTGTTTACACTACTGCCAGTTTACTGCAAAGCCGTTCCGAAATACGACGTTACGATAGTGCTGGCAGTACCACAGTAATTTTAATTTAAATTTGGAACGACTGCGGCAGTACACTGTTGTGATATCATGATGGTTGCACTGCCAGTAAAAAGGAAACACACTCTTAAATGACAGATCATAAATATAGGTAATTCCAATAATTTCCCATTGACATGTTACATTTGTAATTAATGATGTGCGCACATTTTTACGATTCTTTAATGAATTATATATTTATATAAATTACTATCAAAGAACTTAAATGTATCGTAAATGTTGTCCGGCATAACTGCAATATTTCTTTTTTCTTAATTATTTAAAATCGTCGAAATTCAATTACTTACTGCTAATGCGTCGAAGTCGTGTTGTTCAAAGATGCAGCAGAATTTATATTTAGTAGAAGAATATTATTTTTACTAAAATAAGTTACTAAAAGTCTTTTGACGAAAAGTACTTCAAGTACCTTGCTTTTGTTCTCTTAGATAACGAGTTTACTTTAAGACTACCGAGATAAAATAGAGGGGCAATAACCCGTATTAAAGAGCTACCGACAAAATCGATTGAGGTATCGACGATTGGTTGGTGTCATAAACTTTATCAGGATTTCCGTAGGAAATCAGGGGGTTCGAGAGAAAAGGCAGCATGGGAATAAGGCGTCCCTTTTATCGTCCTCGTATTTTTCCGTAATAACACGTTCCTCTTTCCTTCGTCTCCTAAGTTGCAGTTTGCAGCATCCAAAGTAGACTATATAGAAATTTTATCACCGAAAAAAAGGGAGATTTTATTATATAAAAGTCTCGCAGAATAATATTTCCTTGCCATTATTCGCGGAATATCGTTATTTCTTTTTCAACGAAATAAACTTCTCAAAGTAATGACGATAAATATTGACGTAGTCTAGTAAAAAAATTAATGAGAAGAATTAATGCGCTATTCACATCATGCAAATATAGTTATTTTAGAAGTATCTAAAAATTTAACTATAGATACAGATTTGAAAATAATTTTGTTAAACCATTAAAATAATTATGTAAAACACTTAAATGCGGTTTACAATGTAGCAGAAAATTTTAATATTCTAGCAAATAGTTTTAGTGTCTTATGTAATTAAATATACAAATATACATATATATATATATTTCATGATATGAACAAAATTATCTTCAGATCTGTATCTAGCTAAATTTTTTAATATTTTAGATCGTTCTTTGTGTGTAATAATAAAAAAACATTAAAATAACCTCTTAATGTAGCAAACATTATTAACATTAACAGATTATTTATAACCAAGTCAAGAGTGATGTATTATATTCTTTCTATAAATTAAAATAAATTTATTCTAAACCAGTCTTTTTTATTTCGACGCTTTAGACAACCGATCTCTAAGCTGACATTTTCGTTCCATCGTCTACACTCATCATACAGTTCGCAAAAAAATAACACATCTTCGTCGGGCGGTGTCTCCAATATTTAATTACTTCCTTTTACAAAAATTCCACATGCCAGCAAAAACGATCCGCAAATGCCGAATATTCCTGTTTGTATTTCAGCACGTGGTGAGATGGCACTTGATAGTCACGTTACAATACAATTTACATCTGCAGCATACTCGTCATACAATTTAAATAAAGCGCATCTTCGTGGACACGTCATGAATATAAAGTACTTCCTGAAAATCGGCATAGTGCATGCAGACTGCAGAGGAATGTATATTTTCGTTGAGACAATTCTTAAGATGAAAATCTACATAGTTACAAAACTCCGAATTGTTCCGCGACATGTAAATTTATGTCGCACTACGAAATGGAAATGGTTTATACCGAATTATAGAATATAAGAAAATTTAACATGAATGACTTTTTTAAAACACCCAACTATTTCACAACTATTTTACAAAAAAAAAATCGTTCTCGATCTCTGTCAAGTAAGATATTGCAAATTTTTATTCACCAATGCAAAATTGAGAATTATGCGTAAAAAACAAATCGTGATTAGTATTAATTTCTCATTAAAGGATAACTTATTAATATCTTTCTGTCTGTGATATTTTGCAACATCGCATCCATCGTCGCGTTGCAATATGAAAATAAATGCAGAATAAAGCACCAATAAATATTTTAAAAAGACGCCGATAACATCTTTGGTTGCATGCAAGAATCAAATAATTTATATTCCATCGAATCGTAAGATGTGATCATTACCAAAATAAATAATATTTTAAATTTTGTCATATGTTTCGGCACAATCTACATATACATGTCATCTTTTTTTTTGGAAATTTGTGTGTAAAGGAAACAATTAAAACCTCGAAAATATGTAAATCAGATATCGTTCTGTATATTTAAAACATCAAGCTATAAAATGATCCAACTTGTTACAAAAACAAGCATTTTAATGTTTTTTTATTGTTAATGGCGGTTATTTATTATCGTACCTGCATATATATCTATTTAATTTAAGTACAAGTATTATTTAAGTATAATATATAAAAAAATTCTTCACAAATAAGA
>NW_017304228.1:1069262-1070607 GCF_001594115.1 Trachymyrmex septentrionalis | reverse complement strand
TGTGTGTGTGTGTGTGTGTGTGTGTGTGTGTGTGTGTGCGCGTGCGTGTGTGCGTGCGTGCGTGCGTGCGTGCGTGCGTGCGTGTTTTAGGATTTTTAATAAAATGTTTTAGATCCAATCTTATTAAAATAGGACGTTTAGTAGCTTCAATTAGAACTAATAATCGTATCTCACGATATATAAAATTTACACAAAAAGAATGACTTTGTTAAAGTATTTTAAAAAGTTTAGCTAAATACAAATCTGAAAAAATTTAGTTTAAATTCAAATGAATCAAAATAATTACGTAAAACACTCAAACTAGAACATTAAAATTTTTTGCTGCATTGTCAACGCGTTCTGAATAAATTTGGATGGTTCAATAAAATTATTTTCGGATCTGTATTTGGCTAAATTTTTAAATATTTCAGCAAAACCATTCTTTTTGTATATAACAAGAAAAAGAAATTATCTTTAATACATCTTATTATATAATGTATGTATATACATTCATTAAAAATTATATCAGCCCCTTGCCGCAGATCCGTCATTACGTTACCACATCGATCGATCCTAATTTTGGACATTGGATTGTCTTGCACGCCAACTGGTAAAAGTAAGCCCTTTTAGCAAAAAAAGAACTGAACGAGGAAACAGATGATGTTATACCAATATACACACCAGTGCAGACAATTATATACGTAACAGCCGCGTAATAATGCGGAATCGAACCCGTTTTGAGAGCAAGTCTGCGACGGCTCTGACCGTTACGTCAGATCGGAGAATCGGATGGACCAACCAACTAACCAGAAAAAATAATCGGGAGGTGCGCGGATCGCGGAGCAGGGCGTGTTCCTTGTCGTTTCAGTGAAAGTAATCGCATACATCCCGAACCGGGCATTTCGTATAAAAACGCTGACTGACCGGACTGATGGCACACTCGATCCAAAACTACCACGAGAAACAATGAAGTGCTTCGCGGTAAGTCAAAAGAATTTCTTATGCACACGCATAAGCCAATGTACAAAGACGTTTAATCATTATCGTACCCTCTAAATTTCTTGAAATTCACATCAAAGGAAAGTAATCTCATTCCTTTTTTGGAGCGCATCTCATTCCAAAAGTGTGAAATCTCACCCCAAAAGAGTGAAAATCCGTCTCTTATTCAAGAGTGCAAATTTTTCATTCTTTTTCAATAGTGGCAATATTTTAACTCTTTTAAAGTGAGATTTTATTCCAAGAAATTTAGAGAGTACATGTATCCTCTTTAATAATATTTTCTATTGTTATTCAGTTGATTCAGAATTACTAAATTGCTGGCTTTATCATTGAATGCTCGCTTTATTATGAATGAAATTGCGTTAAA
>NW_017304228.1:1066673-1068982 GCF_001594115.1 Trachymyrmex septentrionalis | reverse complement strand
GTGTGTGTGTGTGTGTGTGTGTGTGTGTGTGTGTGTGTGTTCTAAAAGATCTATATATATTATAAAGATATTAAATTATCTAATTATATTAATTAATTAATACAAATAATTAAATACATAATACTTAATTTCAATTGATAATTAAATTTAACGAAAATGTAATCTATCGAAACTTGTTCAATTCGAACGCTGCCTCTGATTTCAAAAAGTTTTTTCATATAATGCTTTAAAAACTGTATTAATCTATTCTTTTCTTTTTCAAAATTGTGCAGATTCTGCTGTTGGCAACCGCCGTGTTGGCGGCCGAGAAGTCGGGAGACCCGAAAAAAACTCACGACAAACGGAGTGTGGCGGGTGAACACGGTTACGGTCTAAGCGGTATCACGAGCTACGGTTTAGGCGGTATCTCAGGTTACGGTTTAGGCGGTATCTCGGGTTACGGTTTAGGCGGTATCTCGGGTTACGGTTTAGGTGGTATCTCGAATTATGGTCTAGGATATAGTCTGGGAGGATACTCGACTGGACTCGGCACGAAGGTACTCGGGTCGGGACTCTCAGGAATCACCACGGGTAACAACCTCGCTTCCGCCTATGCTTCTGGACTAGGATATGGATTAGGAGGTTCTTACGGAGGATACTACGGAGGTTACAGTAGCCCTTCTTACCTCATCGGTGCTGGTCACGCCACCGGATTCAATGCATTACCCAGCTTGGCGCATGGTAAAACTGAGCGCATCACCGGTCTTACTGTGCACCGCGAGGTCCAAGTGCCAGTTCCGGTGCCGCATGCAGTTCCAGTCGAAGTAACCAAACACGTACCCGTCGCACAACCCGTACCTTACAAAGTAGATCGTCCCATCCCCGTTCCAGTAGCGCAACCAGTACCTGTCGCTGTCACTCGGCACGTACCCGTAAAGGTTGACCGTCCCTACCCCGTTCCAGTAGTGCGATCCGTCGAAGTACGCGTACCACAACCGGTGCCGTATCCAGTATCGCAGCCGGTACCCGTTCCAGTCTCTGTCACGAAACATGTGCCGGTTTCCGTGCCGTCAACCATCGCAGTCGCACCATCTACTTTCGGAGTCGCACCATCTACTTTCGGAGTCGCACCATCTACTTTCGGAGTCGCACCATCGACTATTGGCTTAGCGTCATCTGGAATTGCACCCACTGAATACGTCGGTCTAGGATCCGGCAGTCTGGGAACCTTTTCGGGTACGACTCTGGGTACCGGACTGACTACCGGTCATCTCGCCAGTGGCTTCGACAGCGGCATCATCTCAAGCGGTTTCACCAGCGGTCTCGCTAGTGGTGCGGAACATATTGGACTCAGCAGCGGCGTGGAGCATGTTGGACTTAGCAGCGTACACCCAACTGGATACACCGGCATAGTACACCCAACTGGGTACACCGGCACATTGGGATCTACCGGCACGTTTGTGGCGTCTCACGGTGCTCTCAATGCCGAATATCCATTGAAAAAGTGGTAAACTCAACTCGACAACTAGATTGGACGTGTGTCTTTTAAAGCGCTTCTCAGGCGTAATTTACGGATCGAACGTGCACAAATACCAATTGTGTTATGTACGTTGTCGAATAAATTTATTTTTATACACATTATCTCACACGATCGTTATTTAACTGTACTATGTGCAGTTATGCAATTATACACGGCTTTCTTTTACTTTGAGATAATCATTCAGATTCTCAATATTCTTTAACGTTTTACATCTTTTTGTTAAATAATTTGCTTGCCAGAGATCTGAACAATTATCTTCTTTACACAATTTTTTTTATCTCTCAATATGTCTTTGATGTAAGTTTGTTTTATTTTCTAAAACAAACTCCGGTCCACACTTCTCTAGTCTAATACATAATTTAGATATACCCTTTGTAAATCTCATTGAAAATAAAATTTTAAAAAAATTAAAAAAAAGGAGTATTTAAAAAATATCCTGTGTAATAAAATGGGGAAAAGAAGAATATTGTATCGAATAACCTTATATATAAGAATAACATTATATAAAACACGAAATAAGATCAAAGTCCGAGTAAAAATTATTATTAAAAATTTCAAGGAACTGCTATCAAAAACAATTGCTCGTGATATTTCTATGAAAATGTCTATACAAATTTCTTTTCAATAAGAATCTTATTGGATTGTGTTTATATAAATACACAACCAATAAGAAAAAGAGCCTAGAATGATCAAAGCTGAATCTTTAGTGCTTGAATAATTTTTAAATAATTAATGCTTAAATAATTTTGATGCTTAAATAAAGTGTGTGTGTGTGTGTGTGTGTGTGTGT
>NW_017304228.1:1050526-1066573 GCF_001594115.1 Trachymyrmex septentrionalis | reverse complement strand
GTGTGTGTGTGTGTGTGTGTGTGTGTGTGTGTGTGTGTGTGTGTGTGTGTGTGTGTGTGTGTGTGTGTGTGTTGTGAGAATTTATATATTACATATCAACTTCTGCCAAACTGCGTGTTAAATTAATTTTTCGGTCTTAAAACCTTATACTGATAAAGAACTATCGTAGTACTATCAGAAATTAAATTGTTTAGCAATTTAATAATTTATTCTTATAGGCATCTTAGAAAGATGTTAATAACATTGATAAACGTATTAAAAAAAAAGTTTTTAAAAAATCTCTTCTAAATCTCTGTGTTTGTTCGTCAAATATAAAATTATAACATTCATATCAAATTGCCTAAAAATTACGGATTTCATCGACAAAACAAAAAAAGGTTAAATAAAAACGTTAAAGGTAATGTATGTCACCTAATTCCCCTCCCCCCTCTCATCAGGGTCAAAATGGAGGTGTCTCTGCAAATACACGACGCATACAATGAAATCGATGCAATTGCCTATAGCAGCATTTTGCGAGGTGGGAGGAATGACGTCACAAAGTTTCTTTCACGTCACACGGGGCTTGCAAACTGAACACAAATCAGTACTTTGTGAACGGACAACGCGCAAATCGATTTTTTATCTAAAAACACCGAATAAAAAAATTGGTTATACTTATTACATTTTTCTATTGAAACATAAATCTTTTACTTTTATAAAATAAAAATAATATATATAATATACATAATATAAAATAATAATATAAAATAATACAAAATTTATACATTATTATGCAAAGTACATAAATTGTTACTGCTTTTTTATGTAACAATATAACAAAAAATTTTTTTTTGTTAAGAAATACATTAGGTTTAATAAATTTAGTATAATAATCGTTTAACATAAATTTTAATTTTAACAAAATAATAAAAAATAAATTCTTTTATTCACAAAAATGATATCCACAAAAATAATACATATAGATTATATAAGTATAATGTATATTTGAATACGTCAATAGTGTAAACTTATGTAAAATTTTCGCAATCAATTCTCTTGTAAGTACGCTGAGAAAAAAGTTATTAATTTAACTAAATGCGTTTAGTTCATAGTGATTATTTAGTTCAAGTATTTATATATTTAGATTAAATATAAGTAAGTTATAAACAAAATTTTGTAATTTAAAACATGTTATTTGTTTGAATTATCAAATATTTGTTAATTTAAATATTTATTTACTTGAATTATTTACTTTACAGCCCGCTGCATTTGCTAATAAACTAATATTTTTTTAAATCAGCAACTTTTTTCTCAGTGTAGTAAAAATTAGAAATAATTATTGTTAAAGTCTCTATATAAGTAATATAAGTAAAATATCTATTCTTCCTACAAACAATAATAATAAATTACTAATAATGTTTTCGTTTAACATTTAAAAATGAGATAATCTATGATACACAAGAAATGGACATTACCATTTGAAGCTTTCATTAAAATTTCTGATTTGCTTCCTTTACCTTGAGTTAATTATTATTCTTTTTTGCAATATTACCAGAATATTTACATTAATTTTAACCAAACTTTCAGATATTATTTTTTAAAATTTCGCATTCTACATCAAGTTTGTTTTTTGCTCAAAGAATTTTATATATTACTACAATCACAACGGTTGATAAGAGACTGTAACGTCGATATTATATCGGTACTATTTATCAGTCAGGTATCTACTATACCGACATAACACTGTTAATAAGAAGAAATCATTCTTATCAATGACAAAATTTACGTAATAATTGAAATATAACATCGTAAAGACAAGTATAGAGTCTTGCATAACGTATAATGTATAATGCATAAGAAAATATCGAAGTCCTTCATTTCTTTTCTTTTCATGAAATAAAAGACTCTGATTCGTCGATTTTCTTATGCGTTATGCGTTATGCATTATGGGTTATCCAAAGGTCTGTGTTTCGGCCTTAATAATTAAAAAAAAATTATTGTAACTTACAGTAGATGAACCATATTTGGAATGCAATTGAATAACTCCAAACTCACCTGAAACAATAAAAAAATCAATGCTGTTTATAATATTCTTCAAGTAGTTATTATAAAAATAAAACTATATCAGAAGTTGTATCAAAGCAAGCATTTATAACGATTTTATCTTTAGATATGTAAATTATTAAGACTCTTTATTTCACTTACACAAACAAACTATACTTTAATTAACGAAATCTTTTTAATTTTCAGCAAAAAGTAGTCCTGCATAAATCAGGAAATGGAGCGAGAATATAGGACGATTTCTGCATATTACACATCATGTTATAAATATTAACGAATCTTCCTATTTCCGACAATGAAATTAACTGTTACAGAAAATAAACGATATATTGGCAGATCGTCACTCTAATTTATTGTATTTTATTGCACGATTTACTCGTATGTCTTGTTTGCGTATATTGATTTATCTGATACGCTCCACGGTGTTCGATCGAGTAAATAGATGGTTTTACCTATTCCTATAAAATTGCGTACAGAGCGGTAGTTTTTCCGTTTACAGCGAAACGAATGTCGAATAAAAAAGCATCTCAATCGCTAACCATAAATGAAAAAAAATATTTTTATACATTCTATATATATATATATTTGTTTTAAAATAATTTTGCCCAACAAACAAAAAATATTACTGCAAAATGTTTTCACTACAACACATCGTTTTTATTTGCGTCAATGTAGTATTGAATACAATGTCCCATTGCAAAACTTTATCTTTTTTGCAGAATTAAGAATAATAAAAAAATTAGTTGTTAATTTGCTCTATATATTTTCTATTTAGCATTTATATTCTAATTGCCTAAAAATATTCTTAATAAAAACGGATCGTTTTGTCAAGATTATACAAATGCATTTATCCTGTGCTGTGATTCACTTTGAAGTCTGAGCAAACATTATTTAATTTCAAGGATCAAAGCTGTGCGATTTCGCTTGCGTCAACATAATGCACAATTTTCGTACAACACGCGCTTAACTTCCGTACAGCAATGATTTTATACGTAGAAATTAATTTTCCTGTTCAAGTACAAAGTCGTCAAAGTAACGCATGTAGTGAAAAACGAAGTAATATTAACTCCTTCTACTATAACTATGAAAACTAAACCCAAGTTTTAAAGCAGTCTATTTGAAAGACAGAATGCAAGTGAATTTCCAACTTACAGTGATTGACAGAAGAAATTTCAAAGTGTTTTTATTTATTTAGAAGCTTATAATCAATTATACAGATTATATACCTAATTATCCAGAAATTTTCGCTTTGGATCCAAATGACACGTTGTTGCTCGAGAATTAATATTATAGCGCAAAATAATGAAATATTATACTAACTTAATTTTCTTATATTTCTCAAGTAGCATCTAAAATCTTTTCATCAAAAGTATGTATCCATAACAAATGTAATATTACAGTTTTATTAAATTTTATGTAATAGCCTAAAATTTATTTTTACCATCTTTTTGATAGAAAACATAATTCATTTTTCACTTTATTAATTATTGCCATAATTTTAATATTAACAATAAATTAGTAAGTAAAGCCAAGAAAATATAATGTTAAGTTCTCAAATATAAGTAAGACCCTTACTAAAACAGATTCCTGAGCAAGATCTAGGTCAGATATATTGACATTATCACGTACCCCGTGTGTACAGAGGAATCCCGGAGGATTTCGCATCTAACACCCCTTTCGGCTCTCTACAAAACACTTTATTATGATCACGATCAGATAAATCACCAAAAACATAAGTAACATTTCAAATAATTAATTACTTACAAATAACAATTGATGACATCTTTCCTAATTCAATCATTGTTGTTGAAACGAAACTATAGTTGACTCATTTTCGATTGTGGACGTACCCACTGACCATAGATATATGCCAATTTGACCTATTAAAATGATGACCTATTGAAATTACGCATTGTGACAATATTAACTATCTTGATCACCTAATATGCCGTATCCTTGATAACCATATCTCACAAACTTAATGCTTATTAGAATATCCCATTAAGTACTAAAACTAAACTATGTGAATGCGTTATTAAACTCTCGATCTCGATGTTCTTCTTATAAATCTGAATAGGTCTTAAAGCTAAAGTAAAAATCAACATATAAGGCAAAACAGTTTAAGGCGTCACGAGTACGTATCAACTTTTACGTATATTTAAAGTTATTTAAATTTAGAGCGTGCAAACGTTGCACGCTTTCTTTATACAAATACCATCGCGTACTATCGACGCAATAAGAATTCTCAAAATTCCTCTCAACCGTCTTCGCCTTACCAAGGATTCCTGAATGCCATGAGTAACTTTAAAATAACTTTGCTTTTAGCACTTATCGACAGAGCTTTCAAATTAGTCGGCCGTCTATCGATGTTCGCAGACATTTTGGACCTGAATGGTGACTTCTGCGATTTCACGAGAAATTCGTTCCCGAAATAATTTAAGGAAAAATAGCACATACTTGAATTGTAACACTTTGCGGCAAATGTTACGTAAATATATTCAAGAATTAACAATTTTAAATAAGTTTAAATAAGGATTTCAGAGAACTGTCAACTTGTTTGTTAAATTTGTGCAAAGATAAATTTAATGTAAAACGTGAGATCTTGAAAATTATAACTAAGTGATATTTTAAATTTTTATTAAAATTTTTAATTTTATTATAATACAATTATATTTTATTATAACAGATTTTCTGTACAAATCTTGGCCAAAGCAATCGATCCCAAATATAATTTAAGTCTCGATGTTAAACGTTTCTCGAATAATTAATTAGATTACATGTATGCAATTACGTCTATTAAAGTGTACAATTACGTAATGCATTCAATTACGTCTGTAAAGCGTGTTTTCCGAAGTTGACAGAAATGTATAATTTACGTACGTGTGATAATATTAAAATAAAAAATCAGTGATTCAGACAGATTTAGGTATTTCTACGGATTATTCCATAAAAAACAAGAAAGCTAATCTAATGTTGACAAATTACGACTCAAACATTGCGAAACCAGTTACAGAAATTGACTCGTAAACAACTTTTCAAGAGGTAAATGGTACTTGCGGACCATCTCGAAACCACCACTTACTTACGTAACCACCACATACTAATCTTTACGGTTTATAAATGGAGCAATTAGACTTAGCTTAGCCATTCTGTTACAACTTCGCAAATGCTGAGAGCTTTATGCGAATGTATAAACCACTATCACGACCTGTGCGCTGTTAAGATCTTAATTTACAACCAGAGACCATACCCTGGTAAATTTATTCAAGTTAGATGGTCTTGATCGGTCATACTCAACCTATCAGACTGAACAAACAACTATCGAGTCTTCGCAGACAATAACAAACCTTTTAACCTGTTGGATCGAATTAATTAAATTGGACGTTCGCGATTATTTTCACAGACGTAAAAAGTAAAATATAAAATGCAAGCAGAAAAGGTGATTTAAAAAAATTACGATCCTGAAGCTATAATGCTTCAAGAAAAAATAGTAGACACACAAGAGACCACATCATTTTTTAATTCTGAACGTGACCAGTAGCGAGAGATCTTTGTTATTCTGTTAGTCATGATCACGCAAATTCTCATGGATATTCCATTTTCGCGGCAGTAATATGCATTTCACGCGAAACTTAACACTCCAAGGTGCCACTGAATTCTGTCTATGAAATCGTGGACGAGTTTATTGCGACCATACTCCTTTGTTCTGCAGTGTAAACTACAAACGAACCGCCGCGCCGGTAAAGCTATTCTTCGAGCGCCACTTAAATTTACAGGATTTTCACATACAAAGCTGTCAGCAAGGAGCGACGTGTCCAGCATTATCTCGGGATCTTGGAGACAATGCTATTGCTGGTTGTAGCAACCGCAGGCACGGTACAGCGCATAATAATTTTCACTTTACTTACAGAAAATAGTCGCGACAATTATCCAAGCGTGCTCTGAGACAGCTGTAATTTTACGAGTGAATCCGGCAATTTTCTTCGAATGATGAAACTTCTCTGAAGAGAATCTCCATTGGAATTCTCTACGGATAATTTGCAATTCGCGAGAGGCATTGTATCGTCTGATAAAATAATTGAAGAAGACACGAGAAGAGCACTTCTCTCTCTTCCGTATGCACCAATATTACTGCAAGTACTTTCGTTTAACAGAAAATAAGTACTAATACTTCAAAAAACATGAATAAATATGAATTTTATAAAATGCTAATTAGAGATAATTGACAGATAACTAAAACTTATTGATACAATTAAATAGAATTTTCATCTCGTAAGAAATAAATTGTGCTTGAGAATTATGCTTTCTATAAAAAAAAACTTAAAACACATATATGCAAAAATAGAAAGAATTATAATTATTACTATTGAATAAAGATTAACATCTCTCTTAAACCTCTTTTTTATATAGCATATCTGATTTTCTTTTTCCAACGCTTTTATAATGCTTTTTTTCCATTGCTTATAACTTTTTTATAAATGAAAATACATACATTTGTTTTATACCGCTATATTTCTCAATATCTGGCGTTTCAATTAAAAAACAATTATTTTATACAATATGTTATTTTTATGAAAGTTACAAACAATGAAATCGAATTGAGTTAAGTTAAGAGAATCATATCCAAATATGTTGTTCTATTGTATATCCTATAGTGTGGCGTTCGGTAGAGTATTAGATATACTAAAGTAACGCAATTTTTTTATCTGACCCGAATAACCGACAACTTTCTTAACCGAATAACTGAAAAGAATGATTTCGTTAAAAATGAATAAACCAGAAAAGATTCTTATTAAATTAATCAAAATTCCGGCTATCTCAACTCAAATTTTAGAAGATTTAATCAGAAAATGAGATAACCGGAATTTTGATTAATTTAATTAAAATTTAATTGATTTAATTAGAATTTTCTCTGGTTTGTTCGTTTTCAATCAAATCATTTTTGTCAGTATATTTAAAACTCTAGATATATCAAAGTAGCGCACAGATCCTTCATTTTGGACCTACTAACATAGGTCCTTTGGACTTACTTTATATTATTATAATAATATTAAGCGCTTATTGGACTACAGATAACTAAATCGAAATGGCGGTCAAAATAGTCAATAGAAAGGTTATCGGCTAAGATAAAAGGAATGCGCTACTTTGATATATCTAAAACTTTAAGTATATTAGCTATTTTGATCGCTATTTTTGATTTATCATCTAATAAGTAAGTAATAAATAGGTAATAAATAAATTTAATAAATAAGCCAATAAGTAAAAGAGTAAGTTTACACTGAGAGGAAAATGTAGTAAATTTTAATAAATATTTGTTTGAATAGTGTCAATTGAATATTTACTAAATATAAACATATATTTATTTGATACAAGAACCATTAATTTGATTTATCTATTATTATATTTTATTTAATGAATATTTATTTTCCGTAAATAAATATTATATTAGTACTATTCAAATAATTATTTATTAAAATTTAGTACATTTTTCTCGCAGTGCAGTAATTCTTTAATATGATACGGTTATCAAATTAAATATTAAGAGAACTCTGTACGTCTGCTCTCTTGTGCTACTCTGGTACATCTAGAATTCTAAACCTCAGGAGGTTAATATATAATATCTCTCCCACAAGATATCCGCATTAATAATTTTGTACTGATATAAACCAAATGTTCAAATTCGTGTTTAGCGTATTTATCTTATGTGACATTATTGTATCACGTGATGTCAATTATTTCAGACGTACTGAGACTTTAGCGATAATAAATCACCCAATGTCTTACATGTAACGTCTTGACTGAATGCCGCATAACAATAATCGAACATAACTATAGACTACCAACGATACAGGATTACCTAAATGTCTAGCTAACGTGCGAAGCTGATATGAATTTATCGCATGACGTATCACAGAGCAGCAACGGGGTAGTGTATATGCGTTCAAGACAAGAGGATGGTATATGCTTCTATCCCCGCTTGTAACAACGTGCACATGTATTGTATGAAACTATGGTTGCCGTGGGTGCTGTGACATGGTGAAGAGAAACTAAACTAAAGAGAAAGTTCAATATTTCGTAGAAAATACAACGAAGGTTCCGTACGTGATTTCAGAAAGTCCTTCATTTAACTTCAAAACTTTTGCATCCTACAACTTGCGTTAACAGCTCGGAAAATACAACTCTATTTCTGCCTCTCTATGAAGGATAGAAAAAGTAGTCACTCTCGCGAGAACAACAAAAGATCAATAAAATGAAGACAATTTTTTTGCCGTTTTTTTTTTTTTGATAGTTCATAAAACGTTCAGCGAGACGAAGCGTATTACCACCGTGCTTAACCGTAAGAGGTGAGAGTTAGGCATAGTACTCGGTGCACGTAAGTTTTTCACTGGGAACTAACCATCCTGTGTGTATGATGGCCGATTTCTATCACCTACGGCTGATGAACTCTAAAAGACTATTTTCCCCGAGCGACAAGACTATCGCGTGGGAGACTGAACGTAACTTTGTCAATATCGATGAGTCGACGAGCGTCGTCCTGCATAAGTGTACGCCCTATATATGCGTGATGCACACAACCACTAGCACGCGTCATCAACAAGATTATTATTTTCTCGAGTTTACCACCGTTACTTTACTTGCTACAAAAGCTTTCCGTGAATACAGGCTTCTCTAAATGCAGGCGAGCAACATGTCGCTAGCAAACGCGTGTACGAGAAAGGCAAAGAACTCCATTAAGGTAATCAACGTAGTAACGTGATGCTACTGACCAATTAAGCCAAAATTTAAAAATGCTTCTGAAATATTGCTCTTTTTCCTATCTTGAATATAAAAAAAAGCTACTTTATATATATATTTTTTAGAAAAAATTTTATTGAGATACTAACAGATGACAGTCTTAAAATATTATTTATATTTTCTATTTTAGAAAAAATTAATTATTTATTCGAACATTAAAGATTAATTAAAAGATTAATTAAAGTATTTTGAGAATATAATTTAAAGCTACTATTGTACCGCAAGAATATTTCAATGCGAATAGATACGACTATGTCTCGGTGTACGTAATGGGAATGAACACGACGCTACATAAATCCCACACGTTATGTTCGTAATCGTGTTACATGACGCGACTTAATTAAAGTAACTGTCGTGACGTGAATGCATTTATCGACATTGCGCTATCCGATGAAAGTCAACAATTGCATGTAGCCTTAAAACGACTTTAATAATAACATATGCGCCATATAGCAAAAGTTGACAATTGTTCGCGATTTATGATTCAAGTTCATTGCCGACGCATTAAAAACTTCTGGGATTGTTCTGTTATTCAAGCTTTGGAGAATTGCATCAAGTCTTAAAATGTCTTTCAATGCGCCTTATTGTTATATTGACAATTTACGAGATGAAAATCTTGGCATTATTTATGGTAGTTCCTCCAGTAATAAAATCGTTAAAATCATCGTAAAAAATCATAGAAATTACCGTTGTTACAAATAAAAAGAGTGACGGGCAAAAGTTTTAACGAATCTGTCATTTCAAAAAAAAGTTATCATAAAAATGAAACTTGTAAACAGATAAAAATATATTAAAGCAAAGATTTTTTAATTTTAAAAAGCACATTTTAACTAATGAAGATTGCTTGATATCACGTTTTTATTTATGTGCGATCACGATGAAACTGGATGCACATGAATCCTGGATTTTCGCAATTTTTTATTTTCATAATTTCGCGGAGTCAAAAAGGACAAAACATCATTGTCCAGGAAATTGCGCGTTCTGAGCCGGTAATGAAATTACATATGCAAAAATTCTATATCCGTATGTCATCAAATATCCGGCATTTTACGGATATTTTAATTTTAAATAATGTTAAATTGTGCGAGGTATGGATTTTGTTAAAGTACTTACATTCTTCTACGAAAAATTTAAATATTATATGATAAAGAAATAAATTAAGTTGCAACATAAAGGATTGCTGGCGTAATAAAATGTAGGAAGATTAAACACATTTAAAGCCTTTTCTAACCCTAGAACACTTCAATACTATAAAAAAGTAACGGTGTCTATATAATTCTCACTGTATTAGTATTAATATTAACACCAATATAATATGGATTTAACGTCATGAGTTTTGAATCAACATCATGATGTTGATATAAACACCATAAGTTTAAAAACCACATTGTGTTGGTGTTAATATTATCAACACAATAATAATTATAATATATAGACATCGTATAAATCCACACCAGAAATGTTAAAAATCCATACTAATATTTTTTAGAGTAAAGTAAGCGAAATTATTGAACACTAAGTTATGTCTTTAGTCTTCAGAAGATCCAATCTGCCATACTAAAAACTAGAACAAGCGGGGACAAACTTTTAAAAATTCAGTATATCAAATTGGGCTCTCTAGTCAGTATTGTAACAGAGAAAGAAATGTAAAAAGTGGTTTCAATTTTTAAGCAGTTGTGTTACTATATCGTTCATTTGTTACAACACAACTTAAAAAAAAACTAAGTTCTCCAGAAATAAGTTTGTATATTTTAAATCATTATAAAATTTAGTAATATTAATTTTTCCAAAATGCAATTTTAGTGTAATAACTGATTATAAAAGAATAAAAGTATGTACTTTTAAAGTTCTTTTTTTATTCATGTTTCTTTTTCCGCAAGCAATTAAAAAATGAAAACTTTTAATTGTGTCGATATTGTAACAAATGAGCAGTATATTTATTGGCAAGTGTTGGAATAACGGAATGTAGCTTGGACTATCATATCATTTTAAGATTGTATTTGAGTGTACTTATTCTTTCTCTCCTTTTAAGTTAATGATTTAATATTTGTTTGAATTATTTTAATATTTGTTTATAAAGCTTTATATTATAAATATTTTTCGTCATTAAATATGTGAAACATACGAAAACTTTGTTTTATTTATTAAGAAAGGCCTATTTCTTTAGGACGTAAAATTTACGTACTAATATTACATATTAATGCATGTTACATATAATATAGCACAAGTCATAGTATCATAGTTGTCTGATATGCTTGACTGCTCATAATAACCCATACTTTTTGGAGCGGTTTCAAAACGAGTGACTTCATCATAAATCGTTTGTCGAAATTTTCCATGACCATTTTGCATAAATGTGGCTGAATTTCGTTGATGCAGCGTTGAATCTCCTCCTTTAATGCACGGGTGGTTGTGGGCTTGTTGACATAGACCTGTGATTTCAAATAACCCCATAAAAAGAAATCTAATGGTGTTAAATCACACGATCTAGGGGGCAATTTTGGCGATTAACAAAGCCATCAAGGTGAAAATGAGCTTCATCGCTTAGGATGATTTTGCTCGAAAAATCAGCATCCATTTGTTGATGATTCAATAATCCATTCAACGAACTCATTTTCACTAACCCTAAACTGTCAGCTGTTAAATTGTTTTTTTTTTGGTTGCCAACACTTTACTGCACAAATGGCGGCAAATTCAAATCTTGCGTTAATTTTGGGACCTTTACAACTGTTATTTCCGACAGAAGATTTATTCATAGTCATATTTTCAAGTATCTTCCGTGAAAAATATTTCACGGTTGTGCCTGGAGTGTGGGAAAAGTTACCATAACTTCCCGTATAAACCCCACGTACGTGAAGAGCTTTAGAATACAGAGAATTCGCGAGCATTCTCTCTTCCCTATCTGTTCGCTGTACGCAAACTTCTGTTTTATTCGCGGGGGATATAATTTTCAGCCGTGTATTACTGCATAAATTATGGTAACGTCAATATTCTGTATTTGAACGCCATTTTCTATAGTAAGCGGTAGATTCAGACGAGATATCGTGCATTTTAATTTCGCTAAACCAAGCTGAACACTCGTCCCGCTTCGAGATTGTAATTACGTATTATTTCGCTATTCACGGATAAAATTGGCTTGGTTTATCATAGTCACGCGTAATTCCTCGTACTTATCGATAGACACGTAGGTACATGCGCCGATAATTACGCTGCCAGTGTCCATATATAATCCACCATTCAGCGACACCGTCAGCGAAATTTCGTTCATGCAATTTACAATTCCATCTCTGCAAAAATCCATTAAAGCCAATTGCTAAGCGTGACCATAAAAAAGTTCTCAAACGTAAATAACATTATAAATGCAATCACGAAGCAATGTTTCCAGCAGAAATGAAAACGGGAATTGCGTCGGGTATCATTTTAATCTAATTAGCCACATTTTGCATTAGCACTCAGAATTAAAATTCATCGTATAGCAAAATTATCATGTTAAATAGTATACAATTGTCTTCTTACTTTCATTTAACGCCAGTTTAAATATTTAAATATTTAGTCTCTGATAAATGCATATATATTTAGCATAATTTAAATCTTAAAATTACTTCATAAGAAATATTATCAAGCAAATAATCTCCCAGAATTCCAAAAAATATTGGCACAACGGTCAGTGTTGTTACTCAATTTCTACAAGTTTTGTTCAGACAGATTGGGTACTACAGATGCTTCAGCTCGATATCATTTCGCTTCTCTCTTCTCGTTCTAGAAGATCTTATAGAACTCTCATTTTACTCTTTCTATTTATGAGAACATTGTAAACGCGACCGAGATTTTTCCTAAGAAACCTCATATTTCCTCCCTTTGTTCGAAGAAATGCGATGCAACTAACAATATACTATCTCTTTTATTGTAAAGCCCGAGAGATATTATCAATATAAAATGTATGATAACGGCTAACATTTGCTAATTCTTCTATTTCTGCAGATCATTTAATTATTATATTAAAATAATTATAATAAATATTAAAAATAATTATATTAAAATTCTAATAATTTCATTATACATAAAATTTTTATTATACATCTGCATTTAAAAAAATTGATTATTTGAAAAATAGCGCAAAAAGCTTTTATAATTCCACAAATAATTATTAATACAATTCATTTGTAATTAACTTTATAAAATTTTTATTCACTGCACAATAAAAATGTCTCGTAATAATAATCAAGTTTAAATGATAGTTACTAAATGTTTTCCCAGGAAAAAATGTTAAATAGATATTTATTTTATATATAATTATATATAACATTATTATATAAAACATTTTTTCTCGAGTTGGTAAAAGAATTTCAATTAAAAATTCGTTCGATTGATACAACAAAACTAACTAAATACTAATTTTACTTTTCTAAATATTATTTTACTTTTCCAATTATTCTCAAACAATTGGTTATTATTACTGTGTTGAGTAATATTTACAAAATATTGCACCAACATGCACTAAACAAAATACATTTGCAAATTGTTAAATTTTTCTCAGAGTGTAGATTAAATAATAATTTCTTGAAAATTATTAATATAAATATTAATAAATATTAATCTCGTAAAGTTTAATCATTATTAATAGCGTAACAATCGTTTTGATAATCCTATTCATTGTTAAACACAAATGAAAAACTAAAAAGTTTTGTAAAAATATAATACAAGTATAGCACGCGCGTGTGAAATCACACATACATTGCAATATAAAAGATTTCAAAAATATGAATTTCAAAAGAATATTCTCGTTAAAAATGGACTACACTGCTCTACTTGTTCCTCCTCCGTGAGCATCGGCTCTTATCTTTTTCCTTCCGTCTACTTTTCAACATTGCTTTCAGAAACTGCTCCCTTCGCTCTCTTAAACTAGTAGTCTAGTAGTGTATTCAGTATGCCCTTTTTGAGAAAATGAATAAAACTCTTCTTATTTTGTTCTCTTCTTATTTTATTCTTTTTATCGGTAAGGACAGGATTATACTAAGAGAGGGAAATGAGAAGTGGAACACATTGGCAATGAACGAAATTGCTACGAGCTAGCCGCATTTCAAATATACAAAATGACTAAGTATTCCGCATACAACGAGATAGTGTGCAAAGGATAGAAGAAAGAGAGAAAAATAGAAAATATCAAAGCTTTTAATCAACGCAACAATGACGGCAGAAAGGTTATTTGTCGAATTTAATTGTGATTCTCGCGGTTGTTCGAACACAATTCGGTTAGATTATCATTTATATAATGCAGCGAGATTTAATCTAATAAAACATTTTGTGACAATGACAAAAACGATAGATACGCTTTACAAATAAAGTCACATAAATGGAAATTCGGATTTTATTAATGGAGAATGTGATTTTAACGTAATTAATTTTATCAAAAGTAATTTTCTTTTAAAAAGAGATCAACCAATTTCATTCTCTAAAAGACAAAAAGAAAATAAATTTAAATTTGTGTAAAATTAAAAATATTATTCACATTTTTATTTCAGGATAGTGATGTAAAAGCTTTGCCACATGAATGGCAATTGCACAAATGTATACAGAGATTAGTTATTATATGCTTCATAATTTAGTATACACGCGGAGTGCCGATAATGGAATGCGTGATACTCGAATTGCATTTCGCGAATACCAATTCCCTTTTCATAAAGTTTCGCGTGGCATAATTCCCAGAAGAATTTGCCGGGAAAATGTTTCCGAGATCAGATCATCGTTACTTATCAAAACTTTAAGTAAAAGAAGTACTAACAACAAAAAGATAAAGATACTATAATCTTTTTCAAGAAAAAGAAAAACATTTCAGTATCTTTAAAGAAATATAATGCAATTACATCACATTATGTTCGATATATTAAAAATAATCATATAATAATATTATATATATGCAATAGCCTGTAAGAAGCGTTTTTATTGTAATTTTTTTATTCAAATAGGTAGTAAGAATCAAATTATGTAGTAACGTATCTGTGTATATTACAAAAGACTTAACCTCTTAATAAAAAAATTACGTGAAATTAATGGGTTATTGGTATAATCGTCAGGTGTGCCGCAGGAAAAAAATTGTTGCTCATAACAACACGCAAAAGCATCGAGCGGTAAATTAAATCTGAAAGCACGATCTGTAATTCCATACATTAATAGTGACGAACAATTCATAATTCAATTAAATCTCCTTAAACACTATTATGGCTTACCATTATCAAAACATTATATTTCATCATTAATCCATATTATATGTGAGATGTTTCTTGTGGTTATAAAATTAAGCTCTGATAAATTTAATTATTTTAATATTAATAAAAAGAAGCAATTTTTTTATACATTTCATGATATTAAAATGTAAACTCGTCGGAGCTAGTTTTTTTAATGGCTTCTAATTATTGCTCTCTTATAATCAATAAAATTATAAATATATTATACAATCCTTAAAAAATAATCAAATTGAAATGCATAAAAATGTAAAGATACAACAAAGTTCAAAAGTTTTTCGATCATAAAGAGACAAGTGTGCTGTAAACCTCTGCATAATTCTTAACAAATGTCAAGAAGAACAACCCCGATCATTCGCGAAAGTGTACGTAATCGAGGTCGAGCGAAAACTCGAAAGAATCCCCGACCTGTACGTGTCATACGATGTATCCAACTGGTCGCCAATAGAAGCCAGCCACCCTGTAGGGAAGCCCCACTTGTTGGACGCCTCCACCGGAAGGGGATGAAAACCCGAGCGACCTCAAGCCACCTGATGCTACGCTACTGGCGGCATCGATCCCCCAAACTCCTTCGTCAAAACCCCTCCATGGTAGCCATGGCGACCAACTTCCCTTATCGCCGTTGCCTGGAACGAACGAACGAACGAACCTGCAAACCCCAACCTGTCCGCCCCCATTCCTTGCTGAGAGCCTTGCTGCCCGTGCCGGAGGATGGCAGGTGACGTCAGGTGATAAACACTAGCCGCAACGTAAGCGTGCACCATCTCGAATAGGTTACCGTTCTACGAGGATATATCTCGCAATCGGGTCACATCGAGCACTACATCGAACATTCGATCAGCGTGATTTCGCGCCGAATGATTCAATTTTCCGTGATTCGCTTAACCATCGTGGTAGCGATCGAATCAGCCACGGAGTCGATTTCCTCATGTAGATGTTACTTTAGGATAACAATTAACATGTAAATTAA
>NW_017304228.1:1045800-1050321 GCF_001594115.1 Trachymyrmex septentrionalis | reverse complement strand
TCTCTCTCTCTCTCTCTCTCTCTCTCTCTCTCTCTCTCTCTGTAAGAGATTCTTTAAGAGTAACATAAACTTTTAAATACGAATGATTTTTTTAGAAAGTAAATTGCAGACAGTGCATGATAAGGCTTTTAAGCGTGACTAATAAGATGGCAATAAAAAAATAATAAAACTATATGTTAATTATAATTTGTGAAACTGATTGCAACGATTACGATATATGCAAACTATGATTTAGTTAAAAGATCTATTTTAAAATAATACAAGAGAAAATATATTACCTTTAAAATACACGATTTTAATCCTCATTTATTAAAATTAATTAAGAAAGAAAAATTACCCTTTTAAATCACAAATTGATCGCAACGATTATGATATATGTAAATAATAATTTAGTTAGAAAATCTATTAAAATCTATTAAGATACTCGATACTATATTATCTTTAAAACGTTTAAACCTTATTTATTAAAACACCAATTACTTAAAAATAACACTTCATTTATCATCCCTTAATGCGTGTATTTACATAAAAACAGAGTTATCACAGGAAAATGATACAGCCGCAGCGAGCGTTAAAAGTATGACGATATGATGGAAGAACTTGCATAGACAGATAATTTCAAAGATTAACGTTAAATACAGCATAAATGATGTAATATCGTTCGTTCACACGATGACACGAAGAGGTAAATATGAGCCATGGTGATGGCTACTTATTGGCATTCATTATCGCTGGTTTTGCACGCCGTGCGACCACATTGCTTGAAGTAAACATTTATTACGGCTAAATTCAATTTTTAGTAAAATATTAAATTCTCCTCCCTCCCTCTCTCTCTCTCTCTCTCTCTCTCTCTCTCTCTCTCTCTCTCTCTCTCTCTCTCTCTCTCTCTCTCTCTCTCATTAATTATATCCAAAATGCGCTTCAAGTACACAGAAAAAATACAAATTTTTAATACAAACAAAAAGAATTCTTCCTTAAAACAATGATTTAATGATTTAATTAAAAAGTTATTGAATAATAGATGCGAGCTTCTATTTTACATGTTACAATATTTTTTTACTTATAAACTCTATCTGTACGTCATTTTATTTCATATGTATATAAAGTTGCCGGGTTAATTGGATTTGATATTTTAAATTTTTAAAGTTCAATATTCAGTGAAATGCTGATCACAAAATGGTGAAAGCCAAGTACTTTAAATGCCCCGTGGGAAAATGATTCCCCTGGTGGCAATATCAATAAAATGTTATTATCGTTTGTCACGAGCTTTATTTAATGGCATTGCATCCTGTATGACTCGACGTGGTCGTATTACGATATCGTAAATAGAATGGGCAATATTATTTACTGCTACATCATTTTTTCAAAAAAGCAGTTGTATGTTCCAATATAGTTTTCATAAATATACGAAATATGTATGTACAAAAAAATATATAAAAATTATTCTTGTAATTTTATAAATTTTATTAAATAAGTATATAAAATATCATATTTTTAATATATGTATTACTGCAATCCATATCAATTTATAAACCATATATCATGTATATCAATCATTCATCAACATTAAACAAGCTAAAACAAAATATTAGCAAAGATACACAGGATATAGTAGAATCAGAAAGTACGATACTTACACGTGATGTAGTAGAATTAATAAGACCGATATTCCTATTCTCCAAAAAAATAAGAATATTTGATTTGTACATATAAACTAACTAATACATATAAGTTTTTATTCCACAAGGAAAATATATCTAGGATTATAAATATAAGTCTAAATATATTTTAATTCAATTCTAAAAAGGATTCGGTATCGTATAATAATTTAAAAGTTTTCCATTTATTCTCTAAGCTCCACTTCATGATACTTGCATGTACTAAAGTTCTGATATTGTTTACGTAAATCCAATTTCACGCAAAAGCATAGACAAAAATCATATATAGTTTCTAAATGCAAGCAACGAAGTGCATTATTCGGCGTATTCTCAGCTCAAGTTGGCATACAATGGGGCATTTAAACAACCGACGTTAATTCTTGATATTATTCACGCAGATTTCCATCTCACATAAAGGCATAGCTGAAAATCAGTTAGCTCTTAAACATAATCAACGGAGCACATTACTCAATGTATTCTCAGCTCAAGTTGACTGACGGAGAGATAATTAAATGTTGAAAGAGATGAAAATAAGAGAGGAAAATAATCATAAGCTATATTCTTAATCTCTGACTGCATCTTTAAACAATTATGTCTAAAGCAGTATGGAAACAAAAGCAAACGCTTGGCACTAACATGCGATTAAAGAAAAAAAATTATTACATCAGACAAACTTATCATTCTTCTAAAATAAAATTTTGTATCATTTTTTTAAATATTTGCGAAATAATTGACTAGTTTTAAAAATAAAGAAAATATAATATCGATTACACTAATACGATTTATAATAATCTCCAACAAACATTTTTATTCACAGTAGTTAAGTAGCACGTTCGTCTATGTATATCGAGCGATCTTTTCGCTAATACGAAAGCAATATTAGTGCCAAGATAATTATTCGAGCCAGTTATCCGACTTATTCATGATCAATAACTCGATGTCGAAACAACAAGCAACAATATTTTGTCGAACATAATGACGTGTATACGAATGTAAATAATGTGACGTTTAGTTCTAACAACGTGAATTACGATAATTGCATCGAACCATCGAACTTCGAACATTGTACGTAGCCACGCGATAATAACAAAGTATACCCGCAGGAATTTCTCCACAACTTCATCTCAGGCCGGGCATGCCAAACACATCGCTACAGATCATGCGCTTACCTACGTTTTAAACACGAGAGTTCGTTGAACTGTAGTTATATACTGAACTGTAGTTATATAGAAAAGTGAAATTGTTT
The DNA here is from genome assembly GCF_001594115.1 of Trachymyrmex septentrionalis. Classification (NCBI taxonomy): domain Eukaryota; kingdom Metazoa; phylum Arthropoda; class Insecta; order Hymenoptera; family Formicidae; genus Trachymyrmex; species Trachymyrmex septentrionalis. The sequence continues at coordinate 1,047,417 of NW_017304228.1, read as the reverse complement.
TATTAAATATTGCTGTACATTACCTTTTCATTTACCATCAGTACTTCACCTATATTCCAATAATATTTTGAAAAGAAATAATATAAAAAAATATTTGTATCTTTACAAACAATAAAAAAATCTATGCAATTTTATTTTCATGTATATTTTAAATGTAAAAGACATTTTAATTTGTTACATGTCATAAGTTGCGAAAATTAAAAAAACTGAACTAGGAATGTTAGGTACTTTATCGATATAGAAAAAGAGCATCTTGAAAAATTCTGAACTCTTATACAAAAGTAGAAAGCTCTAGAGAAAGGTGAAAGCATCGTCTAACACGTTCATTCGCACGAATAGTGCGCAATTGTGTATTTTACGCTTGGACGAAAAGCGATCAAATGCAAAAGCGAAGAATATCTAACTAAACCGTTATCACGAAGATTGCAGCAAGCAATCGGTATTAGTCGAAAAGTCCAATTTCGAAATTTAATTATATCACGCCCTAAAAGTATTCTTTAAAAAATATAACCGATTATTGACTAAAATTCTGCGATGGTAACGTAAAAGCCCTCGCGCGTTAAAGCCATCAAAATTGTTTTCATTAAACGCGCAGATATCTCGATATATCGATAAGAACAGATAACAATTTCGACATTCCACATAATATTTCTATATCGAGCGAAAATAGAAGTAGAGCGTTCGTCAATACTGCAGGTCGTCACGTCTGCAAAATTTTATAAAATATTGAACACCGTCTGTTCGACGTGTGCTGTTTTTAATACGTGACTATATAGCAATCGATAACGCAAATGGAAGGTGTGCACGCAGATAATGTTCCATGTCATCTGATAGTAGTTATTACGTGCTCCAGTAAAAATATATTGTTGTCAATAAGCATGGCAAAACGTACGCCGTTTGTACGTAAAACTATATTATTTCAAACACATTGCGTTTTATGTATTATGCCAATTCATTATAAAATAAACTTAAAAATTAGTAAATTTTATTGAGAAAAAAGTACGAAATCGATCAGATGAACGCGACATTTTCTCTGGTCAAGATGAATGATTTCGCCGTTATGTCGACAAAAAAAATTATATTGTTATAACGTATGAGTTATAGAGCGAGACGACGCGGAAAAAGATCAGTCTTCTATTGAGAATTGTTTGAAACACAATTTGTCGACCACTGATGAGTGAGCGTATAAAGGCAGCCTTACGTCAAGAACTTAAGAAGTTATGTATACATACGATATACAGAGAAAAAGAGAAAGCAAGAAAGAGAGAAAAAGAGAAAAGATAGGAAAAGCAAACGATTTGAAGCTATTCGTTTACGATGCAGTCCCGTTTTGGCCTCGGCGATTCATTGTGGTGGATGCCAATGACCGCGAGGGTACAAGAGATGCTCGAGTGAATCGCTGCATATTTCACTCAGGGGTGCACGTCACAAGGCGGGTCATGACGTCACGTCTAACCTACATACTTTAAGGGTGCGGAGTCGCGTCGATGCGCCTCCGTATCATTATATGCGACCAAGCTACCGCTGCACACGCGAGATACGACTCTGGGAAATCGGGGTGCAAGAGACTCTCTCTCTCTCTCTCTCTCTCTCTCTCTCTCTCTCTCTCTCTCTCTC
>NW_017304228.1:1037723-1045700 GCF_001594115.1 Trachymyrmex septentrionalis | reverse complement strand
CCCTCCCTCCCTCCCTCCCCCTCTCTCTTTCCTTCTCTCTCTTCTCCCTCTCTCACTCCTTCTCTCTCCCACCCCCCCTCTCTCTCTCTCTCTCTCTCTCTCTCTCTCTCTCTCTCTCTCTCTCGCGCCTCGTATCTTGTTTATCGGCTTGACAAAATTCGCTCGAGTAGATATGCACGACCGTTTGGGGAAATACAGTCGGGCTAAGTCACACGGAAATGAGAAGAGCATTTTTATAGGTCTGGAACAAAAATCCCGATCCAATCGCATCGGTTCAATGCTGCGAAATTTATACTGGCGCAATTAATCTTCGCGTGAAACTGACCGCGTATATCATTGATTGTCGGCTCACCTTACAGCAAAGAGAGGAGAGATTTTTACGTAGAATATAAATTGTATCTGACGCGAGAAATAATGTTTCTCTAGAAATCTTCATGGTAATTTTAATTAATATAACAGCAGTTTTGAAATCAAATCAAAATCAATATTTCCTTAGGGACAATTTCGATATTATCTATCCTTGCTTCTGTAACCCTATCGGTATATATAAAATAACGGATATCTGAAACTGACAAATTATTACAGTTATGAACGCGTGTTGCTATCTGTCCACCGGACGCTATCAAATATTACATATCGTATTTGCTATGCAACGTATGCGGAAAGTTATGAATATTACGTGGACTCTGCCGACTATTCCTAAATTGAAAATCTGTTTGCGATACTGGTTTCCAAACGAAGCATACTAAATCTTTCATATATGTGCAATATACCAACAAGAACCTATCTAAAAGAATAAAATATAAAAATTGAATAGGTTCCAAAGAATAAATCTAAACTAAATTAAAGTAATAAGCCAATGAGAACCAACACTAAATATCCGCGTGTAAAATTTGTTTATATCATATAAATTCTATACAGATGTTTTGATTCTCGCTTTGGATCTTCTTCAGTGTATCACTGAGATAATAAATTCATGATCTTGTATGCCAATAATTCAATAAATTTGTTAAAGGTATATATGTCGCAAAGAATAATCAGAATAACAAATAAAAAATTATATTAATTTATTAAAATTATTAATAAAACGTCTTAGTATTTGAAATACTTAAATAGTTAGTTAAATTAAACAGTAAAAAACGATATAAAAATCGCAATAAAATTACTATAAATTAAATTAATAATACAATGATCAATAAATTAAAACTTACATTAGAAAATTGTCATGATAAGATATCCTAATGTGTTACAATAGTCAAACAATGTGTATATTGAGAGTTATTGTGAAAGAACAACGGAGCCAAACATTTATCATAAATTATAAATAGACAAATACAAAATAAATGCAACGATAATAAATAAATAAATAAATAAATAAATAAAGTATGGAAGCATCAAGTAAAAAGGCCAATATATAATGAATCTAATGCTTCAGAATCGTTTTTTAAATTTATTCGTTGTTTCTATTTTTTTATGTATTATCTCTGAAATAGATCTTTTATTTAAAAGCTTTTTTATTGTCTAAAATCATTTCATTGTCTACAATGTTATTTCAAATCGTGTCCCAAAATTCATCCTACATTCGGTAATAATAGAACGTTGATTAGAGTTTCTGTTAATGTGGTGCTCGTCAATTCTCGTTTTTAATAGACGTCCAGTTTGGCCTACATATGGAGTCTCACAATTAGAGCATTCAATCTTGTATACAATATTGGAGCGGAAAAGTGTGGATAATTTGTCTTTCTGTGCTTTTATAAAAATATTTAATTTGTTAAGTCCTGTATACGCGACTTTTATCGTTATTTTAGAAAAACTTTTTAAATTTTTTCAGATATCATGGATACATAAGTGATAATGAGATATGTATTTTAATCTTTATTATTTTCTAAGATTTTATTTTTCGGATTAACGTTAGTTCCATTGAATTGTTGAAATTTAGAATAAAGTCTTTTTTTAATAACATTAAAAATTAAGTCTAATGGATACCTATTTTATAGGAGAATATTGATAATTAAATTAAAATTCTTTTTATGGAACTCTAGATGTGATAAGAAGAGAACTCTGTCAATAATTCCTATAATAGTGCCAATTTTTTTATTCATCGGGTGGCAAGATAAATAATTAAAGTATCTAGAAGAGGACGTTGATTTTTTATATCAATTGTGAATCAAAATTTATTCTTCTTAATTAAGCGTTAGATCTAAAAAGTTCAATCTTTTTTCTCCAAAGTAAACTTCAGTCTAGGATGGTAATCATTAAATGTATTGAATACGGTATTAAAATATGTTTTTTACGTGGAAATAAAAAGATTACTTCTTTACGACATTTACACCTTTAATAAACTTATTAAATTATTGATATGTGAAATCATGAATTTATCTCATTCAGTGATACATTCAAAGCGAGGATTGAAACGTCTGTACAGAATTTATATGATATAAAGAAATTTTAGACGCGGACATCTAGTGTTGGTTCTTATTGGCTTATTACCTTACTTATTTTAGACCTATCTAAAAAAAATTAGTTCTTCTCTCCCCTTTCTTTTAAAAAATTGATTTATTAATTATATATTTATTGTATATTTATTATTTATTTATTTTTAAACTTTACATATCATTTTTAACACATCACTTTATACAAATCACATGTCAAGATTTCTTAAGCATTGTAAATTATATGCTTTAGTAATTAACGATATCGTAGCATATATTTATAGTATGCATGGGACTATATATCATAAAATGAAAGCATTACTATTCTAATGTGAGAATTAATATACAACGAGCAAACTAGATTCACACTGTCGTATAATGAATAATATATGATTAAAGTTTCGACTTTATACTATCTCATTTTTAATCCGACTTTATATGTCTCATTTTTAATCCAAAGTAACATTTTTATAAATTACAAAATAATAAATAATCAAGTGGTACGAGATAATAAAAATTAAATTCAGACGATTATATCTAGTCTGGTAACGATAAAAACAAGCTATAATATTTTATAATTCAGAATTATTTATAATTTAGAATTCAGTTATATTGTATATTCCGTATCAATTCATCGAAAGGTACAAGAACTTTCTTCAAATTATTGAAAGAAGAAATCTTATTTTCTCATCTTATAGTCCCATTTGGGATTTTGGACGGAAGATTTGATTTCCGATCTTTGACGCAAAGACGAGAAATAGACAGAGAGATGGAACTCTTGAAGAAAGTTAGACAAGGGTAACTTTGATCTATAGGCGGTAAAGAAGAAATCCTGAACACGTACGCGAGTTCGTAAGTTACCCCGTACGTCTTTAAATATATATATATATATATACGCTTTATGTCGCAATTAAGTATGCAATGCAAAGAAATTTTATTAAATATTATCAAAGAGAAATTTTATCAAAGAAAAGGCACTTTTTCTATTTGATCTAATCTTAAATTTGGTCGATCACGTTAAAGTAATTTAGAGAACCCTCCAATCAGGTGCCAATAGAAAATGAAAACGTCAATGTTGGCTTACTTCTGTTGCAGTGAAAAAAAAGATGTGAAAATTGTTTTATTCTTTCACCGGTAAATGTAATTTTAATACTTAAATAGTAATTAAATAAATAAATTAACGAGAAATATAATTATAATCGCCTTGAAAAATTTTTCAGAAAATTTTTTATAGTATTGAAAAACATTTTAAACAAAAATAACGAAAATCATGTAATTATTCATCCGATATAATACTTTTATATTTTATTAATTAATAACCAATAACGAGACTTATTGTAACATTTAGTAACATGTTTTCTTGTACGTGTTAGTTGATATAAATTAAAAATATTATTAAACAATTGGAAAAAAAAAATTTTTTTTAATTAAGCATTAAAATATTTAAGAAAGGCAAGTTCTACCTTTATTTAATTTCATGCAGAATTGATTTGAATATCAAGCATAATTAACGAATTATTTACAAAGATAAGAATAAAAATGAACAGTATTTAAATTTTCACTTAGATTCATCGTTTTCTAGACATTTATACTACTTATTATTATATTGCAAAACTTTCTCACAATCAGTTATCAATAAATATTATAAGATGATACTACAAGATAGTAGAATTTTTGACGCTGATTTAATTGAGTAGTTAAATAACATCAATTTGTAAAAGTGTCTGCAAGAATGTCACGTTAGTTTCATCATCATTAAAAAAAAACTCCACACGATCTTCGGTCTCGAAGAAGTGGAACTCGTTAAGAAGTTAAAATAAAAGAAGTCGACACTCTTTTGCTTCAGCCGATAGCACTCCGGCTGAGACAAAATGATTTGAATAATCAGATCCTATCTTTGTATCTCACGTCCAATGCCAGAAACGAGAACGAAAGTCTAATGCTTCCGTGGGTGATTAAACCATATTCAAACGACTGAAAGATCTTCCAACTCTTTTTCGCAAACTGAGAAATATTTCTTATATTTTTTATATTCTTTATACTCATTGATGTAGATACACATAGTATAAAGCATATGGGAAATCACTCTTTAATTGCAAACTTTATAACGAATCCAAAGACGAATTTCATCATAAAAAAAACTTATTTCAAAGCTATTATTGGTATTTGTTATTTTTAATAAAATATATTTTATATTATAAACTTCAAGTAAAACGTATCATATATTTTTTCAGTTTAATTATTCAATTTAAAAAAAAGCTTCTTATTTAATATATATTCAAATTGTTCATCAAAGATATTTAATCATCAAATGTAAATTTACCTCAAAAGTAATTCTTTTACAACTACCTGTACAAATTTTATCAAATAAAAGTGCACCGATACAACAGAAATTTATGTATAATACATCTGGCTACTTTGTGTATTTTAAATTCGTCTAAGTGAATATTTCTTTTTTTTTTTCTAACTTTATAGAACAGCAATATACGCTTCTGATACACAACTCTCCGGGGAAATCAGAAAGGTTATCAAACTTGAAAGGATATAAAACCGGTTAAGAATTCACCGGTTTTATATCATTGGTCGCGTAGTGACTGTACTTCAGTCATAAAATTTCTATCGGAAAAAAGAATAAATGCATATGGATAAAGCACACACAAGAAAATACATGTAAATGTTTCCCAGATACGATCAAGTTTACTACAAATGTTTGTGTTACATGCCACATATATTTAGCATACAATTAAAGATACAATTGGCATGTAACTCAAACGTTTGTATATAATGTTCCTATAATTATTTTAATACCGCATTCTAGAGATTAATTAAAATTAAAAACTTTAATTTAAATAAAAATCTAATAATCCTATAAAATTATTAACACAATAGTTTTCAAGTTGTAAGCCAATTTCATAGTGTTCGTGCGCACGTAAATGTGTTTACACCGATTTATTATCCGTTATTGATTTTTATATCTCGGATGATATTAATGGTTCAATTAATTTTCTCTTTTGAGTTCTCATGAATAAATGTAACAGTACCTACAGCAATCAGCTGCAAATTAGATACTGATAGTATATATTTAATACATATATAATTATTAATATATTTTACAATATATTTGTAATATATTTAATAACGCAAATATATTTTTATCAAATGTATTTTAATATTATTCGAAAAATTATATTTTATATTATAATTTTTCTCTTTAATTACGAATTTTTAACAATAAACCAGATAAATAATTATACAAAATTGAATTGAAATTAATCTATTAATAATACATATGATTAATAATCATTTGTACGTTTTCATCATAATGGTTAATGGATTGATTAAAATATGTAATATAAATGTTAAATATTTTCTGTCCTTTCATTTTATACTCATAATATTATATGTATTTTATGAAAATTGTTAAATATTTTCTCAAACCAGTTTATATAATATTTAATCTCAGAATACACATATGCATATAGTATGTATATATGGAAGCTAACGATCCACAAAAAAAATATTTAGAAAGAAGAAAGATGAAGAAATAAAGTAACACCTTAGCAATCCTGTTCTACTTTATTCTACAGATAAATCTTAGTTCACATACAGTATACACACATATTATTTCCCAGTCTAACAAATATAAACATTTTAAAGAAACTTAAACAAATATTTTATATTTCAAAAATGTGTATCAATATATTTTTATATAGTTATTACATTTATTTTACTTCCTTCCTTTTTCATTTTTCAATTTTTATCTAAATAAATAAATTATCAATATAACTTAATTAATATATCTTCATTCATAACCATAATTCCTAACAATTTCAACTATGTATAGAGCGTCTGACAAAAAGTATAAATAATGATATTTTTATCAGTGTAAATGTAAAAATTTTTCTTTTGCAAAAATTAATATCATTGTTTATCATTTTTTACCAAGTTCGCTCTGTGTCTGTAAAATTTTATATTTTCTATCGTTTCTTTTTATGCTAATGTATTCTACAAAAAATTTGAGGCAACTGAGATTTATTTTATAATCAGCATTCTGATGTATAAGACATCAAAAGACTGATAAATGATGCATGATATAGCAAAGTACATTTTACAAGCTTTATAAGAGTGCAGCCTTTGTGCATACTTTGTGTACATGCATAATAAATCGATACAAGTAATTGTACACACACATTCAGAATTAAATATTTATTATATTAATTAACATAATCCATTTTAATCCATCCATTTTAGCTGGTAATGGCTCTAAAATATTATATTTATTGCATTATTCTTTATTATATTATCATTATATGCTATTAGCTTAATATACTTAAATCTATATATTCTTATCTATTTATTTTTATCTATATATTCTTATCTATTATATCTTTTGTATATCTGATACAATTTTTGCAGATTCATGACCTTAAATTAAAATTAAAGATAACTTGTCATTCACCCAACATGCACAGCAGCGCAATTATCATAACAGTCATATGAACTGTAAAATAAAATTACATTCAAATCGTAATAATAAATAACTATAAATTATTTATTAGATAACTGTAAATGTTATTTTTAAGATTAACTGTGCAAGTAAATATATTACAAGATTAACTCTACAAGTAAATATATTACAAATAAAATATATTAAAAATCAGAAAATAAATACTTACTTCACATTAAAGTTACTCCACCGTCGCTCAATTCCTCGCAAGTCCTCCTCCTATTCAAGTTTCTTCATCGTACTCACACAAACATAATACAACACTCTCAAAAACTATTAATTACATTCGTACGCTCGCTTTAATTATTAGAATATAACGATTACGCGACACTTCGCACTTCCGATTTCAATCTTATTATTGTGTCATATTGTGAAATAATTTGTAATTCTTATTTCTATGTCAAACAAACGAAATTGTATAAAATTATCATACTTTTATAAATAACTATTGCATTAATATACAAATTGTTAATGATATAAAGAAATTTACCTTCAAAATTGATCATTGCTAATTGTTGAACCATAAAAAATAATTGCGTGTTATATTTCTTAGTCTTACGCGATTGCGTTCTAACACAAAGAATGATTTATGTGTATGCCGTTACCTGCCTTCTCTAGTCGCGGAGTTTGAATGATTGTGTGCAGCGATTTTTTATAAATACAGAGCGCGTTAGGAAAAAGAAACAAAGCCATTTATTAACCGAAATTAATTCAAAGTATTATAAATGTATATAGCAAATATTCTATTCGTTAATCCTAAATTAAATAAGAAACTTTTATTGCGAAAAATATTATCAAAGATCATGATGAAGTAATCCTGGTTGAGATAATATTTTTCGCAATAAAAGTTTCTTATTTAATTTAGGGGAAATTATTAAGCATCTCAGATTGATTGTGTTTAAAAATTCAAACATTTCGGCGCACAGTTACATATGAGAAAATTTGATCTTCATATACATGTGAATGACCGAACGTTTCGGCTCGCAATTATATCTTAAATTTATAAATAAAAAATATTATATTATTTGGAACATCTAA
>NW_017304228.1:1033005-1037636 GCF_001594115.1 Trachymyrmex septentrionalis | reverse complement strand
TTTATTTTTCTAAATATTTGGTAAATATTGTAAAACGTAACAATATATAACTAACCATTTTTTGTAAATAAATACTTACTAAATATTTAGAGAAGTAAAATTATTTTTATTATATATATTAATCGAAAATTTGATTGAAATTATTTTTCTCGATATTTGATAATTTTATTATCAGACTCTTTCAGTATACACACAAATTCTTCATGACTGCGTTGACCAATTTTCGATGAATTAGTTTATTCTTTTATAAAACATTACAATAATGTTTATATAACTAAGATCTTTAACTTAAAAATAAATTTTCTCAAATAATCATTAAGATATTTTACGATAGCATAAAATATTCCGCGTGTAATCATTTACTAACACAGGCGAATATTTGTCTTCATAACTAGCGTTTTTAAATGCAAATATCCTGCAAAATGTTTTAAATGAAATCCAAGTAAAACTTACGGTTGAATCAATATGTTTAAAACTCAGTTTGTTAGAATTATAAGTCATCAGTATCTCCCGAGGCAAGGCGAGCTTAATACAAAAGTGTATTCTCCTTATATTCCAAGCAGTTCATTCATTGTCAGTAAAGTTTCAACGAACGCATTTAACGCAGTTTATAAAGATCCTCTAGCGTCGAGCGTGTCGAGCAGCGATTAGTCACGAAAACTTTCTTTGGATTGAAAAAGGGACAGTCCTCAAAGTTCGAAATCAATTGCAGCTCTACGTTATTCGGGCAAAATTACATTGGTCGATTAGCCTCTCGAGGCAGTCTTATTGAGTCAAAAATCCACACGGGAACTTTCGCAAGTAAACACAGAAGTTCCGTTTCCTCTCATCTGCGGTTTCGATCGCGTGTCAAATTTGAGTTTTCCAATGTGGTTCTAGCGTAAAGTAAACTCAGCACACCGACACTATTGATTTTGTGAAAGGTACCGAGAAGGTCAGAAAGAGTGAGAGAGAGAGAGAGAGAGAGAGAGAGAGAGAGAGAGAGAGAGAGAGAGAGAGTGTATCAGAGAAAATCGAGAGTAGGTGAGGTCAACCCCTCATTCAGGTAGGTTTATGTCTGATGGATGAAATCTAAGTTATACAGTCTTTTCCGGATTTATGTTCAGGGTTATCCTTGAACACACTGCCCTGAGCCACTCTTATAACGGATAAAAATCAATATATACTTTAGGTTAAAAAGGTCAATATATCGCTCGAAGCTCACATTATTTAACAGGTATGAGTAATTTCTAATATTAAAAGAAAAGGTCGCTGTTGGTTCAATATCTCGGATTTTTTTATATTTTATTGCATTTGTATTGATCTTGGTACTGTCACGTTAAAATAGATTTGTTCTGATTCACTTATCATACACAATAAGAAATACGTGTACACGATGATGAATTAGTTTATTCTTTTATAAAACATTACAATAAAATTGGTTTACATCTCATAATATTAAATTATATTAATTAAATTATAAGAACGAATCAAATTATTAAAATAAATTATTAAAAAAAATTTTTAACAAGAAATTTTGTAATCAACTTATAAATTAACACGAAACTTCTATAAAAATTCAAAACATGTCTTAACACAAAAAATCTAATTTTTTCCCCAAAAATCATTTTTTTCGTTAGATAAATAAGTTAAATTAAGATTATAAACTTTAATATTTGTTAAATCATAAATCATTTGAAAGATGTTCATCTTCATAAATTTTACGCTCCGACAAACTCTCTCTCCGTAAACTTTATTAAACATGAAAACTATTAAGCTTCAAATTGAAGTAATAAAATACACATTATGTCAAACCGATTAAATAAATATAAAATTAATGATAAATATGAAATTTTAGCGTAGAATTCAGCTCTCGTTCATTGTCGCCCAAATCTTTAAAATATACTTTATAAATTGCGTAGTTTAATATTTAAGAAGCATTCTATTTGAAACTTAATATTAGGTGTTAAACGATCCAACATATCTCTGTAACGATTTCTTACTACGGTGCATGAATAAAGATATCCGAGGTTGACGCATATAGGAGCACTATAAAAATAGTTTGCTGAATACCGTACGGCTTTTATGCATGTTTTCAAAGTTTAACATTAAAATACTTGTCACATAACGTTTTGTATACTTTTTTTTGACAAAAATCGCATTATCTGATTTTATTGCTTATAAAATAATAATATACAATAACATTATTATTTAATAGGAAGGCAATTTTGCATTTTAAAATTTATTTTTATACTCGATGTACATCGAGAAAAAAAAGATCGTTTGTTTAATAATAAAAATATAATAAAGTATATTTTATATTATCATTTTTGCCATAAAATAATTCTGTTCCACTGTCTTATATCTATCATATAATATGAAAGATACAACAAAACGTTAATATCATCTTAATAAAGACGTTAATAAAGTAAAGCAATCTTGATCGGTACATTGATGACAAAGATAGCCAAATGGATATACAGACATGTTCGTATCGAGAGCCATGATTTATGACAGAGGGTAGATATCGAAAGCTGTAATCGGGTGCTATGACAAATCTCACGAATGATTTGCTGCAATCTGCCGACAGAATCTGCTCGCATTGGAATCTGTCCAAAATTGATGGTACGTTTTCGTCGAAAACGTAATGCGTTACGCGTTCACGCAACGAACGACGAGTGCTAGGCGTATCCCGTATATCAACCAGTGAGACATGATTTAATGGTTATGAAGATAATGTATGTGTACGACGACGCAAGAGGGAATAATTGGCCAGGTAAACTGGGTTAGAAATCCCACTAAATCCTTTAGCGCTATTAATGAATGTATTTTTGACACAATCTCCAAACAGATGAAAATAATCGCGGAAGTAGGAACGCTATTTCACAACCGCTTAACGCTAAAATGCATCATAAATTAAAATTTTGAACAGAATGATTCAAATCGCACAGCTGTATATTTTATAATTGCAAATATAAATTCTTCGGAGTTGCATTATATTTTATTATAACGATAGGTTACTATATCTTAGAAAACATTATGACAGATAAATTAACCTAGGTTTTGATGATCAGATTAAATTTGCAGCAAAATAAAAAATTTAGAGAATATTATTAAATCTTTAGTCAGACGAAAGAAAGCTCATGGAGAACGAAAATAATTCTAATAAAGATACCACCTATCAAGAAAAATCAAAGATTTTTGTAATCAAAGACACACCGGAAGAAGAAAAATTTTCAATAAAAGAAACAAATTCTTTCCAAAAAGAAGCAATGAAGGAGAATAATGGAATATTAAAAAAGACGACCACATCAGAATCCTTTCCTAAGAAAGCCGAGAAATATGATAAATCAAAACGTGAGATTAATCAGGAAATCAATCCAGGAAAAATTGGCGATATGGCGACGGTGACGACCGATAAACATCGATGTCAACGTCCTCTTCGTGATATAATTGGCAAACGAGCGCAGCGTAGAGGAGAATTAGAAAAGATGGAAGAAGATCTGCGACAACGTCTGGATATGCTTGAATGTTCGATACCGGCGGTGATGATATGGAATATTTGGAATATTATGTCACAAGGCGCGCCTATCTGCAGGGTCAAGCGTATTCTGGAGAAACAATTTAAAGACACGAGGGAACTCTCTTGTCGCAGCACACCGAGCTGTCATTATGATTACAGGGTACGAGAAGTTGAGGCAGAAAGAAAATTGGCGTTGAAAAAGGTGGAGGAAGCGCGAATTCTTTGCTCAGAGAAACTCGCAACGTTAGAAGAAAGAAAAAGAAAACTTGACGAAGCCAGGAAGATTCAGGAGGAACAAAAAAACGCGATAGAACAGTTAAATGAAGAAAATAGAATGCTGCAAGAAGCGATGAAAAGGAAAACAATAGAAATAGACGAATCGTGCGAGTGCGATGACATACAATGTAAACAGAGACATCTCAGCAAAGTTTCTAGCCTGACGTCCATCGAGTCCGGAGACATTCAGTGTCTGGAGAAGCTACAACGATTTGCGGAAGAGGAGGTGATAACAAAGCGAGAAATAGCCGAGTTAGAACGCCGTGAGGAAGCTTACATGAGAACACTTCAGCAGGCCGATGAATTGTGGTCAAAAATGGAGGGCGACATGGTCAGTACAACGAGCGCATTGCAAGAACAATTGGACATGAAAACTACCGCCAATCAACAACTTGCGAATCGTGTATGCGAATTGGAAGATGCGCTCGAGAAGTGCCGAGGAAGACTAGTCGCGTGTAGAACAGAACTAGAGAAGTTTCTAAGTATTGAAACAGTTGAAGCTACGATAGGTCGCGACGATGACGTTGCGAAAGTGGCAGATAAGGAAGTTGCGGTAAAGGCTAAAGTCGTGCATCGGCCAATCGGTAGGATAGATGACATAGCCACAGTAAAAGACGACGAAGTTCTTGCGAAGGTCGAAGTTGCGGATGAGGGAATACTAGCGGAGACCAAAGTCGTGGACGAGGAAACGTTAGCAATAATCGAAGTTGAGGATAAGGAAGCGTTAGTAATAACCGAAGTCGTGGACGAGGAAGTGTTAGCAATAACCGAAGTTGAAGATAAAGAAGCGTTAGCAATAACCGAAGTCGTGGATCGACTAATCGGTAGGATAGATGATATAGCCACAGTAAAG
>NW_017304228.1:1010797-1032905 GCF_001594115.1 Trachymyrmex septentrionalis | reverse complement strand
CGTTAGCAATAATCGAAGTTGAGGATAAGGAAGCGTTAGTAATAACCGAAGTCGTGGACGAGGAAGTGTTAGCAATAACCGAAGTTGAAGATAAAGAAGCGTTAGCAATAACCGAAGTCGTGGATCGACTAATCGGTAGGATAGATGATATAGCCACAGTAAAGGACGACGAAGTTCTTGCGAAGGTCGAAGTTGCGGATGAGGGAATACTAGCGGAGACCAAAGTCGTGGACGAGGAAGCGTTAGCAATAACCGAAGTTGTGGATCGACTAATCGGTAGGACAGATGATATAGCCACAGTAAACGACGAAGTTCTTGCGAAGGTCGAAGTTGCGGATGAGGGAATACTAGCGGAGACCAAAGTCGTGGACGAGGAAGCGTTAGCAATAACCGAAGTTGAGGATAAGGAAGCGTTGGCGAGAATCGCCCTGCCCGACGTTGATATAGAACCACCTTTTATCGTGGACGATAAGTTCGTCTCAGTTAAACCCGACTTGGTTGATCTTGCTGTCGATCGACCGGTAGATCTTGTACAAATCGAAGATGCGGAAAGTATAGTTCCACCGGAAGACGTAGCTTATGAGCAACAGAGATTTCAAGAAGTTCGAGAATATTTGGGGGAATTAGGCTCATTAGAAGAGCTGTATACAGATGACGGCGTGCCGTGTGCACCTACTTTCATATGCAACGATGTGGTGACGTCACCTACCGGTATGACAGATGAGGAACTTATTGCGTTGAGTGTGGAACATCCTGTACTAACAAAGGAACGTGATGAAACCGTGATTGCCGAGGAACGAGAGAGGCAATTTGAAAAAGAATTAGTAAAAAAATTAGACAACGCTGTTGACGAGGTTGAAAAAAGAGAAAAGAAAGAAGATGAAATCCCTGGCGTTGATATTGAGAGAAAAATTGTCGAGAAAGTGGAAAAACGGATCGCTGAAGACGTAGACGTTAGAGAAACTGTAACATTACGGGCAAGCGAAGAAGATGATGATAGGCCGGTAACGATGCCGAAAGACCGAGTGCCGGAAGTAAACAAAATCAAGGCTGCAAATGAACAAAATCAGGACATCGTGATACAACGGAAGACGATCCTATCGTGGATTGATGCAATCGATACAATTCGCACGACAGCAGCGGTATACAATTCGTATTACAATTAAAATTAAAGAAATATTGTAATTATATAATATACAAACTGTATTAATAGTTTAGCTAATAATATGACATTAGAAAAAGTTTAACGTAGTATTATGTAGCACAATAACTGCAGAATATATTTTTTTCATAGTAATATATTTCTGTTCCATATATTCAGAAACATCCTGAATGTCATGAAGTAGAGAAAGATGCTGATATCTTATCAGAACAAGTTGGCTCGTATATTGGGGTAAGAGATCAGATATAATTAATATTGTAATTTTCATTGTTTGTGAATAATAACCATAGTTTATGAGTAATGACAAATACAAACAATACTTTTCAATTCTCACTATATTTAATAATATCCATCTTGATATTTTACTATTTAATAATACTGTTCTAATTCTTTCCGAAGTATCACAATGCATATTCCGAAGATTTTTTGAACACGATGTCAAATTAATAAAATTTTCAACAAAAAACCTTTTTCTTATTTGAAGTGTTATAGTACTGCATATTTCGAAGATTTCATGCGCTAAACACGACGCCCTTACCAAAATTTATGTACCAGGACTTTTAATAAATTGGAGTAAAATGGGCCAAAAATCACCTCAATTTACTATTATCTCAATTTACTAAAAATTCTGATATGCTACGTCAATTTTGACTGCATCATGTTCAGTGTGAAAAAAACTTCGAGGTATGTACTTGATTGAGAAACAAAGTTTAGTTTTACCGTCAAAAAATGTTGAAAATGGCCAAAAGCACTATTTTTAGTCCATTTAATTTACTCCAAATCCTGCCGTAGTATGCAAGTTCTACCAACGGCATCATAAAAAAATGTTCAGCGCAAAAAATTGTCGGAATATGTATTGTGGTTCTTTAAAAAGAAAAAAAAAATCACTTTTTGTCAAACAGTATTTAATGTTTAGAAAAAAAAACAGTAATTAATGTTTAGAAAAATTTGTAAGAATAGAAATAAAACAAAATAAAAATGAAAAATTAATAAATGAAACTAAGTTACAAGATGAATTAATAATTTTGAAGGATAAAGAATTGAAACCTGTGATAAAAATGGATTCCGAACCATTCGTTGATGAAAAAGAGAAAGACATACCAACAGAAATAAAAATAAAAGAACCAACTGTGTACATAACCGAGGTAGAAAAATTCAAACCCGACAAATTTCCTGTCGCAGATGCTGAAAAAGCACCGATTACAAAAGCAATAGAAGAAAAAATTAAAATGGAAGAGCCTACACCTGTTTTGAATGGAAAAGAAGATTCATTGTTTTTGGACGCGGCAATCAAAGAAGAAATCAAAAATGAAAAACCCGCAATAAAAAAAGAAGAGATTGAAACCGCAGAACCGCTACCGATTGCCGAAATAGAAAAAAATGAAGTCACAGAACTGTCACCAATTGAGATCATGGAAAAAAAAGAAAAAGATGAAGCCGTAAAGTTGCCACCAATTTCGGATATAGTAAGAGAAGAAAAAATTGAAACCGTAGAATTACCATCGATTTCGGATATAGCAAAAGAAGAAAAAATTGAGGCCGCAGAGGTTTCACCGATTACGGATATAGTAAAAAAAGAACAAATTGAAGCAAAAGAATTATTACCACGTACGGATGTAGTAATAGACGAAAAGATTGAAATAATTCAGCCAATACCAACATTACCAACGATAAAAAAAGAAATGGAAGAGGAGATCGAAGACCTGGAAAAAATGCTTGAAGTAGAAATTAAAAAAGAAAAAGATGAAGAAATAGAAGAAGTTCCACTGCCGGAAGAAGTTATACCGTCTATCGAATTATTTGAAAAGAAGGAAGAAGAAGAAATACCTCAAATAAAAAAAGAGGAAATTCCGACAATAGCCCCGCTGCTCCAACCAACACCGAAAATAGAAAAAGAAGTACCAGAAGAGAAAAGGCCAGAAATGATCCAGATAAATTTAACAATTCCAATTGCTGAGATAAAACCGACCGAAATGGAAGTACCAGCGATACCATTCGATTCAAGATTAGTGGCACAACCGTATCTAATCATAGCGAAGATCAAAGAGAAGGAACTATTGCAGACTATACCCGCGAAGCTACCATGTACGGAATGTTGTTTGGTTAGTAAATATAATTCACTTCAATTATCGCTTTCTTAATAGTTATTAATAATTAACAATTTCTTAAAAACATTATAATTTTAATGTCTTTCTCTAAGAAAGAATAATATAGCTTTCATACATAGTATGGAAGCTTTAAATTATTCATAATTTCTTGTCTCGTTCTAGCACATATATTAATAGCGGCTGACCATTCTGAATATATGATTCTTTCACTTGCAGCAACCACCGACCGAGACCACGAAGCAGTTCGAGATTCCGCAAATTGATATACCTCAAATCGAAGTCGTACAAACCGAAGTTATACAATCCGAGGTCGTACAAACCAAAATGCAAACCGAGATCGTACAAAATGAGGTCGAACAAGCCAAAATTGTACAAACCGAAGTTATACAATCCGAGGTCGTACAAACCAAAATGATGCAAACCGAGATCGTACAACATGAGGTCGAACAAGCCAAAGTTGTACAAACCGAGAGCGTCAAAACTGAAGTTGTACAAATAACTTCGCAAACAATTTCGACCTCTGAACCGCCCCGTATACGAAATACTAGTGAATATTTAAAACCAGCCGTGCTAAAAGCATCGAGAACTGAAAACGCTGGCGACCGTCCTGAAATAACCGGCCGAAAAATGCTCTGGCGCAAACGCTTAAAGGACCAATCGACCGTCACGACTTCCAGCACCGGATCACAGACGGATAAAACAAGCCACGTTAGCCACGATCGAGTTGTAAGAGATGAAAGAGAACGCGCGAGAGTGCCCACGGATGAACTTTTACAATCTATAAAGATCGCCGCCGGGATAGCGCGACCGGACACAGAACGCGAGATTAGGACAATTAATTATGGCGGGAAGTCCGACGAAACGGGCAAAGCAGCTTGTAACTGTTGTACATGTGGTAAAACTCCAACTCCGCCGTCGACAAAATATAAATTAGAGGTTCAACCGCAGATAGATGCAACGCCTCCGGCGGCAGCTATGCTCAAGCGTATGTTTATTCGCCCTAAAATCGATCAACCGATATTGCATGATAAATTGTGTAGCGATTGCAAAGTGAAAATACAGAGCAAGATGCTGCAAGAAAAACACAAGAAGATCATCAAGAAAATTTCTCATGATCAGGAGAGCTGCAGCTATGTGTCACTGTCTAGTGAATCATACCGTGCGATATCTCAAAAAAGAGTAATCAAAAAAAGGGACCAGGGTTGCTTAGCCAAAATACCTAAGCAGAAGATTAATCCTATCGCACAAAAAAGAAAAGATAATTTACAGTCAATTTCAGAGGAAAAATCGACCGTGGAACCGCTATCCGAAAGTTGCATTTGCTTCAAATTAGAGAAAACTGGCGTAGAACCAATTAAAAAAGGAAACTGCTATTGTGGAGATTAAACACACGTATTTATCATTATTTTATTCAATCAGTCGTATAATAACATATATATTGTTTAATTAAATATTTGAGTTGATATTATATCGTAGCATTTATTTTGCCAATAATTTTATCCATTCAATAATATGAATAATATTAAAATAATACGCTACAAAAAAATATGTGCAGCCACAGTATAAGCTGTAAAAATGCTAGAAAATGCTATAAAACGTTATGATAGTGATAAAGTGATAAAAAGTTTGAAAGAGTGGCTAGCAACAGAATCATGAATAAAATGTGAAAAATGCATCACAGAATTTAATCAGAGTTTACGTGAGCGAACTCTTGTGTTAGATTTCTGGTTGAGACAACGCCAGTAAAAAATGGAAGGATATAAAAGATGAAAAAAGAGATACGTAGTATGTAATTTTCGATAATATCTTTACAATGATATACTATATGCGAACAATTTCATTATATGAATAAATGCTTCTCCTCGTGCTTTTAATTCATTCGCTGTAGCGTATAGTGCAACGATAAAATCAAATATTAAATTCATATTCAAATGTTTTTTACACATGTATACGTACTTGTAATATATTAATATATCGATTCAATTCAAAGTAAATAGACAATTCGAAAAATATAAACGTTTCATTTTAATCAGTATTTTAAAAATTTAAAAAGATTTTCCATGCAAATCAACGATTGTATAGACTATAGACAAATCAATACGGTTCTATATTAAATCAAATTCCCTTTCGTTATTCCTACGCGTTCCTCAGTAATTTCAATCGTAAATAATAGAAATCAAACAGCGCAGAACGAATCTATCCGCACAACGAATGTTTAAAGAATATCTAAAAAATTTACACTTTTTAGACATCCGTGCGATGTTTTCTGAATATTCTTGCCATCTGCAAGTATTGATCGGCGCTCCGTTCGCCTTTCATCCCAGTGTAATGGTTAAAATCGAGACTCACCGAACGTTGGCCAAGGTGTGCCTGCGGGATCGCAGGTTGTGGTACCCACGTAGCTCGCCGATGCTGCCCTGCTCGGCCTGCATCCTAGCCTGAGCCGTCGCGGCGGCAGTAGCAATCACGTGGTGTTGGTGCCCTCCGGGGGCTCCCGCCGTCGTGATGCTCCTACGAGAACGCCAACCCGATCTGCTGCCGCTCGGCGTAGGCGATTTTTTCGGTTGATAAGGTCTGAAAATGGCGTTGGAAACGTACGTTGGCACACCAACGTATTCATCGTGTTAAATGGCGAGGCAGACCGCGTGTATAATACATTATACATATACTACCGCGTACCAATTAAAAGCTCCTTAAATTATCATATCAATGAAATCGACCGAATTCCTATAACTTTATTATTTCTTCGCGAAAGCACTTTAAATGTCTTAATAAGTCACGATAATGTTTACTGTTGCTGCCAGTTATAAGGATCTCGCCCTTAATATAGTCCTTTATTTCTAACTTGCACTCTTATCTTTTATTCTTTCCAGTTTTTTCTTTTTCTTTTTTTCGCCTTACTTTCTTGTTCACTCAAAACGTACTTCAACGTACTGAATGATTCATAAGATTCTTCGTGTAGATACGCATGAAACAAAATATCTCTTGGCCTAAAAAAAACATTTTCCGCCAAAGATCTATCAAATATAATAGTACGGAAATGTGACATCTCATATAAAAAAGAGGATAGGATATATTACTTGTAATATATAGTAGAACATATTATTTGAAGGTTTTATCTTATCTAACATATAGGGATATGTTCATGTGAGCCAAGTCGTAATATCTAAATTCATTATACGTATTACAGAATTAATGCAGTAACGGCGCACATTCTCTTTCTCTGTCTCCCTCTCTCTAGACAACTCCTGAATTAATTACAACGATTAACTAGCTCGGATCATCGTATAAGGCTGTACAACTAATTGGCTGTAAAAGCTGGCCTGATAAATATCGCGCATTATATAAATCCGTAATTACAATTTATTCATTATCTATTTATCATATCAAACAATAACACGTTAAATAGGTTTCTCGGGAAACGTGCCAAGCTTTTAATCTGATTTCGATTTTGAAGGATCTCAAACATGATTATCAAACATAATACATTATAGATCGACGTGATATGAAGTTTGCCATGATAAGATTTCTACTTCGCTGGCTACGGTAACCGGATGTGCTAGGGAAATGGGCCATGACAGGGATAGCTGACACTCTGGACCTGAGAAACAGCAATCGTGTTGCTGCAAGGATCTTTGTTGTTCATTTTTCTCTTTTTCGTTTTCTTATCTGCTTTTGTCACTGTGCGTAATACAATACGAGAATGGCTGTGACAAAAGTGAAAAAGGCGGTTTTGTTGGGAAGCTGTCGGGCAGCGCATATAGTAAGATTTCTTTAAAAAATGTAAGACAAATGGTTACATTATTACAGTCGATTGTGTTTTGTATATTCAACCCACCTACATTCAATAATGATCCGATAAAAAAAATGCAACGCGGGCAATAATTCGAAACAAGATAACTCCACAAAAATATGTAACAAGAAAGTACTTATACAAAGTGAAACAAATAAGCTGTTTATAGAAATAAAAGCGACCTACCAAATAATTCCTAAATATATATAAATGGATTCTAAAGTAGATTTAATAAATCGTCCTAAAGTAGATTCAGAAAATCATTTTTTCCATATTTTTCTCTCCTCTTTTTATAAGCTGTTGCTGTCATAAATAAAAAATTAGACGCGTTGAAATTTTGTTAAATATATTTTTTGCTGTAATGGTGCGTAATAACATATTTTGCGAACCGTTAGATTTACGTTTAAGGTCATTATTTGTCGTTGGTTTTTGTATTTAAGACCGTTTATAATCTTAAGATGTCATAAGCCAATTAGAGAGCTGCATTAGCATGTCATATTAAGACATTATAAGAATGGACTATGAATACCGCCCTCAGAGTTATATTAGCATCTTAAGACATTACTTATTTAAGACGATATTAGAATAAGAATCAATTATGTATACCGATCTTAAACTATGTAATCCATCAGTTGCTACCATAAATTAGGCAGCAAAAAAATAGATTTAACAAAAGATTTTAACACATATAATTTTGCATTTGCAGTAAGACAGAAACTGCTTATAAAGAGATTATAAATAAAATAAATTTTAAGTAGATATATACATCTAAAAATAATTTTGTTGGACCATCCAAATGATTTATGTAGGACTTTATATAAAATATATATTATAAGTAATGTCGCATAAAATTTTTAACATTTTAGCAACCAGTTTGAACGTTCTATATAATTATGTTGATGGTCCAACAGAATTATTTTCAGATCTGTATTTAGCTACATTTTTAGATATTTCAACAAAACCTTATCCATACAATAATTTAAAAACAATAAATACATATATAAATATATAAGAAAATTCTAGTTCTAATTTTGCCGAAGAGTAATAAATACGAACACAGTACAGAATAAACGGATCGTGTTTGTCGACATTAAGTCCATCAATGTTATTGCGAATCATAATCACAAATCAATACAGATTATTCTGCGTATTAATCAAATCGATCCATTCGTTGCATGGCTTTCCGAGCATTAGCATTCATACATTACTTCCGCTGTTCTCTATATGTGCTTTGACGGGTAAAGGCTTACATTCTACGTCGACAGATTCTGAATTATCGCTGACAAACTAGTTCTATGATACATCCAGGTTGCATGAATACCGATGATGTATCGCGTATAGTGCTTTTCGCCGGTGAGAGAGAACTTAGCATTTTGATGCAATTGTAACTGCATTTTGTCAAAATAATACATGTATACATATGTCTGCGAACGTGCCGACATAATCCGAAGTTACAATATCTGTTAGAAATCAACATCGACATTAAATGATATTAGATCTCTCATCGATTTATCGCGATTTTAACGGGATGTGAAACATCAACAGGTTGCTTTATGACGCGGAATAAGGCGGCAGTTCGTGAGCGGTCAATGCATCGAAGGTATCGAAGGCATCGAAGGCATCGAAGGCATCGAAGCACGTGTGCCAATTTCTGATCAATCAGATTGATTACATAACGTAACACGAATTAATCTCACGAACAGAAAAGGAAAGAGAGAGAGAGAGAGAGAGAGAGAGAGAGAGAAAGAGAGAGAGAAAAATATATATATATATAATTTCTGACCCAATACGAAACCTCGACTGCATCGTTACATTACATAGCCATATTCTTGCACATATGCACGTATCTATCATCACGATGCGCTCGTATATACGTGTCTATAGACTTCTATAGACTACTAATTCACGAGACTAAATTCTCGAATAACGTCGAAGGAAATAGTCACTTTGTATTCCCACTTCTCTTCGTTCATATTCGCTGATATGGCTGCTTCACTAAAATTCCTTCTCGATTCCGATTTCAAATCACATATGCTCTGATGTAACGTTGAAGATGCGCAGTTGTATCCTCAACTCTCTTTAGGCCCATTCTCGTGTTCTAATTATACGCGATTCGCTTCAGAATTAGCTTACCAGACGGTCTATTTCGCGACGGACAAGATACCATTATGACGTCATAATTCAGATCTCACCCTCTAACAACTATCCCGCTCCAATTTTCAAGTCAAAGATAGACAATACCGCGAATTTAATAAAGTAATAAAAGTCTCTCGAGCGAGACTTAAAATAGCTCATGTATTACTTGGTACTCGCGAATCAATAAGATATATCTATAAATTAATCTTGGAGCACATGCCTTATACATGCAATTTTACAAAAAATCAGGACAATCGATATCAAACAGTGCTCACAGATACTCACACTTCACATTTGAAAGCGATTAAACCGATTATATTAAACCGATCAATGCATGAAAAACCCGCACTGATCCAGCTTTGCGGTAAAACAATAGAAGATTAACTTTTGCTTTTAGAATAATGATAGTTGAAATTTCTTACAATGCAAATAAAACAACATCATCAGCCCAACTAATTGTGACTGAGGAATAATTATTTAAGAAAAACATATATATGTTAATTTTTTTATATATATTAAATTTAAAATAAAAATTTGTTTAATTAAAATCTGTATAATCGAAAGAAGAGAAGAATAATCGATTAACAGCTCGCGATCTTCAAATTGTTTCTGCCTCATTACATCCTTAATTAAGCTCTTATAATTAAATATTCCCTACATTAATTACGTCAGCCGTTTTAGCTTTCTTGAGACAAGTTAATTATTGGTTCGATCATGTTCCCCTATAAGTAACCAGAGAAAACTTGCCTGCAGCTATGCCTCAAGTTCATATTTCCGTCTCAGGCATTTCTACTTTCTCAATAATATAGTGCACTAATTACAATTATAATTTTCTACGAGCAACTTATATATTACACGGAAAGGATAGTTTTATTGAAGTATCACGGAGAAAACGATTTTGTTGAAATATTCAAAAATTTAACTACAGATCAGAAAATAATTTTGTTGGACTATCAAAGTAATTACATAAGACGCTTAAAATGATTGCTACAATTTTAAAACTTTTTACGACAGTCTATAGTTAAATTTTTTAATTCAGCAAAACTGTTACAATTCAAACATTTCTTCAACCGCGCGTTCATCATAGGAAGGTAAATGCGTGCATATCGATCATTTCACATTTAAATTAGCTAATCGTTTGATAACTCGCGTGTGCACTTACATGCTTAATAGTAATAGCCATTAGTGTAAAACCGACAGTTGCTCATCATTAGTGTTAGGTCGCTATGAATTGCAAGAGGAAAACCGCAATCAATGCTAAACAAACAATATCGGGTCGACCACTTTCTGGATGACTCTATATCCTACGTACATAGATATATACATATTAGCTCTTTTAATCTGAAAATGTAAGAGCAGTGTTTAAATAAAAGCTCACATAATGCACTTTATGACATAACATTTTAAAATGATAAATGACTCAAAAAACAATAAATTTTTCTTATGTAATAAATATTTCTACTTAAATAATAAAATGAGGAAGATTTTATACAAAACATGTAATTATGGAGAATAGCTCAATGTTTACTCAAAATTATCTTTCAAAGTTTATTATTTGAATAATCAATCTCATTAGGCACATTAGATAATTGTGCTCAACAAATTTTGCCAAGTAAATTTTTGTCAAGTAACTTTTTATCAAGCAAACAGCCGTCGTATATACATATAAGATTGATAAAGTTAACACAGTATTTCTTCCGTCGCTAGCGTCATACGTTTCGTGTTATTAAACGTAGCATATTTAATCGATAGAGCCGATTAATCGAAGCCATATTTTATGTATTATCAAGGACGAATATCTTCGCAAATGCTAAGTATAATGGCAGGCTTTAAAGCTCCGCGCATCCGATACGTGTTCTTGTTATCCCACATCCCCCTAATTCCATTCGGTAGTGTCCACTCGGGGAAATTTCGGGCACGCTCTCGATGTTTCCTGCGGCTGATTGGATAGTCATGACGCACATACTACCCCAGCGATATTGAGCTATTGACCATCTTTCATACTGCAAGAAGCATACTCTCGCGATATTCCTCTTACTATTCATTTTCCTCTTCATTATTCATTTGAAACATTTGAATTTCTTATGTTTGATTTCCTAAATGGAAAAAATAAAAAACTAAATAATTGTTGTTAAAGTAGCATCTGATCAAAATTAATTTTTTAAAAAGCTTATTAATTTCTACATGCAATTGTCTCGGAACTCAAACTATTATTTTTAAAGTCTAATTTTTCATTTTTATTTTATGTTAAGAAATCTAACAAGAATAGGACACTCCAAACTAATGGTTCTGGAGAAAGATTTTGAATAAAACATGTAGAAATAAACATAATGGAATATTAAAACATGATATGTTTATAGTACAATTGTATATTCTCTTAACACAGCAAAAAGAAGCGGCTATATGTATATTCTTCCTTCTTCTTTTTTGTATCAAATATCTGTTTCGCCTTGTATAACGTATCCAGTATTAAATCACAACTAGAAACCGAACTACGTGTGCAGCGTTTATTTTAACGCGTCATATTCATACAAGCGTCCAAAGGACATTTGCGATACGGTTCACAATATCTAAAGAGCGAATCGACATTCCATAATGAAATTCAGTACGTCAAACGTGCTTATGCCACCAGCTTTCTTCTCAATGTCATATTGAATCCTATATTAACGTGATACATTAATTTCCACGTTTATCAATTATCATTTTAGCTCTTAGTAGATATCATTTTGGGAAATGAGTCATAAAAGCAAGGGAAGAGCGTCATAAAAGCACATTCGAATAAAAATATTTCTCTTATTTTTTATATTTTTCTCTTAATTTATAAATCGATAAATTTTCCTTAGATGCAAACAATACATTTTCTCTCATCTTTATTCATAAAATATATTCTATCTAAAAAGAAAAAGATTAAAAAGCTATATCTCGCGATATTTTCCTCGATCTCCGCGTTGGTGAAACATTTTAAGGTAAAGTGTAATTTAATCTTGTCACCGTTATTCCGATTCTCACAGATCTTAGAATTGAAAAACAGCGCGTTCTACATTCGATTTCCTCTCTATATATTTCCAATTCATTTAAACATATTCGATTCATATTTGTATATATTATAACTGTATTACGTACTCATAATTTAAAAATTAAAAATAAATTCATTGATAAAAAGTTTTCAGAAAGAAAAGTTTGAAAAGAACTAAGTAGACGGCAGAGAAGAATTATGAACGTTATTAAAATCATGCTTACTAGCATAAAAAAATTGTTAAATTGCTTGTACAATTTGGTAAGTGATATTACCCCTATTATACCGGTTCTGCTCATAAATGCGTTTCAAGACGATATGCACATAAATTCACACAGAAGTATGTATTTAAGATTCGCTTCAACTGAATTTCTCGTATTTAATTAAAAAAGAAGTTCAATAGTTTAATAGTTGATTCCAGATCTCGATATCGAGCTCCACAGGCAATTAGATATATCAAAAACGTAGGGCAAACCTATCCGAATTACTTGTAACATTTAATCTGATATAGCACATGAATAGCGAGCAGATAAAGTCTCCTCATTCCCGAGATTACCTACCATCGCGTAGCCAATCGAAGATCTTCTCGTGCCATTCTCTACGAGCACAATAACCGCATGAGTTCCATTGAATCGGGCGCACCAATCGGTGTATGAACGCGCGCGTTCCACATTTTGGTATTATCAAGAAAAAGCCAATGATCGAAGATCGTTAATACAATATTCGATATACGTTTCTTTAATTTTATCTAAGAAAAAAAGGAAGTCTGAATGAAAGGCTCTAATACATACAGAATTAGCATTCTAAAAGGAATTATTTATTAAATATTGTAGAAATCTTTATCGTTGTATCGACTTTTGTATCGTTGAGTAATTAAATTGTAATAAATGCAAATTGTCTGAAAACTCAGAGATAGATTCATCGTGCTACCTAATTATTTAGTTGCCAGCATTTTCGTACCACACAATTGCCTGTGCATAATGTATTAATAACTTTTTCTCTTTTCTCGAAACGAACGCTCTCGAAACGAAGGCTAAAACTAGATATAACTTTCGCAATTGTAATGCACTATTAAATTGAGTGAACAACAAAGTCAGGCGAGTAAACGCGATTTGACGTCGACGTCGATATGTGACAGATGTAAGTTTCACTGCATATGTGTACACATGACACTACAACATAACGCGTAACATTGAGAAATGTGTCGATGCAATGAAACTGTAAATCAAACACATATAGGGAAAGAAAGTTTGTCCACCAACTATAGCAAACTCTCGCAGCAACAGACAGTTTCAGTAGACATATTGTACATTTCGAATTAAATGTATAATGTAGAGAATGACAATTGAAAAATTTCGTAAATAATACTTATATATATAGCTTAACGCTATATCGTAAATAGATACAAATATAATTTTCCGTTAATATACACCGTCTGCTTATAATTTATAATTGCGGAACCATATTTCATGATGCAAAAATGTCATAGGAGAAATACGTTACGTCAAGTGTAAAATACTTAATGTTATTAATACATAACGTAATGAGAATAATGCATGAATTACACGCACATATACACGCGAGCTGCCGTCGAGTTAATTGCGATCATAGAGAGAAGCGCCATTAATTAATCGTGAAATTTAACGCATTCTATCGATATATAACCATAACAGAATATTTAATTAAATCGGCAATTAGCTACTTAAAGCTTGTTGTTTACACTGCACGACACGATACGTACAACAATGATATATACAATTAGTGATACAGAGCACTCTTAAAACTCAATGTCTACGAGCCAATAATTGCGCATCATGTGGATAATAATCAACGCGTTTAGTAGAGATAACAAATGAGTAACAATTGAATATGATACTATCTTATGCTGAGAACAATGCATAACGAACTTCAGAACCAGAGAGCCATCTAATCATGTTTGAGTGCTACTGGATTATTACTCAACTGTAATCTTCATTGAATGCACATATTGAGTTTGATTAATTGATACTGGCATAGCAAATCTCTGTTACAACAATCTCTGTCAAACTCAAGATGTAGTAATAGTCATTCCCGTGACATATCATGTAAAACGTGCGGCATAAACAACTAACTTCTAATAACGCTAGAAGGATCAAGATGAAATCCTGATACGTTTAGCGTAAATCGAAAAACTTACAAAATTAGATTAACGACTGACCGTTCTCGGATGTGACGACCCTCCTCATCGTCCTCCTCCTCGATGTCGTGTAGACGCGGGCTAAGCCGATGCTGAGTACTGCCCTCCCTACCGTAATCTTCTTCTTCGCCTATCCTTAGCTCACACTCCTTCTCTTCGTCGTCAAGATCGTCAAGGTCTTCATCGAGATCACCGAGTGGCGCACGTTCTTTAAATTGAGCCACGCAAATGCGTTTCGGTGGTTGATAAAGATATTGTTTCTCCTGTTGCAGAGCTTTCTGCTGTTGTTGATGCTCGTGTTGTTGGCTTCTTTGCTGCTGGTGGGGCTCTTGATAGTGATGCTTCAGCAAAGAACCCTTCTTGGTCTCAGGGGTGGCCCCCGAGACATCAACACCACCCCCACCCCCGCCGCCGCCGGCGCACGGCAGGCAGCAAGACCACGCGCCCCCCACCTCGGCACCCTAGCGCACTCAATATCAAAACATCCAGGGGGGCCAGCTGCAGCCAAGGTATTCCGTTCCAAGTCCCAGCAGAGACAGCGTCCGCGAGCAACGTGCTCGCTGGGGATTTAGCAGTCCCCAGACTCGAGTGAATTGTCGCTTATTGTCGAGTATCGCGATATATACAACGATACCCGATGCTATTTTCTTTGTTGACTCTTCATGTCACTACTCGAGACGACAAAATGCGGTTTTGGCATAAGTGCAAACCTTAAGTGCCCTTTGCTCCGATAAAGGCCGGTTGAATGTCGCCGTCTCTCAGTAACTTCTAGTACAATTCTGCCATTTGAGGTGCTTTGAAAGTTCTTAACATCCATATAAATGAGCAACGAGCGGTCGTCTCGCAGAGCTCAAACTGTTGATTTAATTTTTTCAGGAAATTCAACTGTTCCGTTGCTCCGTGCTTACACTCGTCGACGTAACGCCTCGCGAGCTGCATGATTTTTTTATTTCCTCAGAGCTCCGTCTAGCGTACTGTGCAAATTTCACACATTTTTTTCTCTCAAGTCACTCTTATAAGCTACGCAAAGTAGCTGTTCTATGGCGATAATTTAAATATGCAGAAAAGATTGTCCCTTTGCAAGGCTTTCGTTTATAAACAGATTAGCAATGTATCTCATTTCAATAAAAGCTATTTTTTACTGGCTTTGCCTGTATGACTGAGATATGTTTCATAAAACTGTAATCTGCAATGTTTGAATTACGTAGTTTTCGGAATTTCAAATCTATCTCTTTTTTTCTCTGTTAAAAATAATGGAAATAAGAAAGCATGTATTTCTTTCTCACCATCATTAATATATAAAATTGTTCAATATAATCTTAACATCAAAAATGTATAACATTATTCTGTCCTTTTTTTTTTTAATTTATTCTATCTCATGCAATGGAACATTTTAATTTAACGATCGTCAGGAAATTGTCTCTCACGTCTGAATATGCTCACACAACGAATATCAAACGATAGATCAACTGAATATCGAACAGCCAGTAGAATTTCCATCGTGACACATTTAGCATGGTACCACATAAAATTAATGATTCATATTCAAGCCACGTCCGCCATCATTTTTAGGTCGTTTTGATACATGGATTTGCCTTTTAAATATCATGATGAATTCCCTGTCACACTTTGTTATTTCTAAAAATTAAGAATAATCTCAAAAATCATTCATCATTGCTTTTGGAGTTCCAATACCTTCTTTTTAAAGCACTCCATTTCTTTATATCGACACGATATACACGCATTATTATTGTTATTATTAATAAATCAATTATGGATAAACAATATCTTCAAATATTGAAGGATCTCTCAATCTTTCATTTTTCGAACAAACACTCAGATTTTTAAATCATATCCTTACTCTCGATGTTGATTCTTTCGCAGAGTCCATTATTATACAACACCATCACGTAGCAGTAACATATTTACTAATGAAACGATTAATGGAGCAAGTTACCCTTTATCTCAAGGCTTCCTTTGATGTTGCATCGTCTTTCGTGTCACTCTTTCCCTTTGTCCTCTTGCCCACATGATTAAATCTATCTGCAGCTTTTCCATCTGTCTTTAAATAAAAGTAAAATCCTGAACATCATCCAAAGTGAAATAACTACTTCTTTCACAATTTCTTTATTCTAAGAAATATTTAATGGAAAATATCTTCTCTCAAATCTCCACATTTATTTTGCAAATTAAAAACTTCATCATTATTCTCTTGATTTACGCTCATGTGACCTGTCCTTGAATCTTGTCAGTATTATCGCGTCTTACAAAGTCCCGTTTAGTCACAAGA
Source organism: Trachymyrmex septentrionalis (assembly GCF_001594115.1). NCBI lineage: Eukaryota > Metazoa > Arthropoda > Insecta > Hymenoptera > Formicidae > Trachymyrmex > Trachymyrmex septentrionalis. The sequence goes on along the minus strand of NW_017304228.1, from coordinate 1,016,224 downwards.
ACACTAATCCCCTTTAGTCGACACTTACGCTGAGTCGCCCCAAATACCATAAAATGTTCTTAAAGCGCGACATCCTTATATAAGTTATTCTTACAACGTAAAAAACTTAAAATGAACTTGTCATTCTTTGACTTGCGCTCGAGTCTCCATTTTAGTTTCCTGTTCTCGTCACATTCACGCATTTCCTCCCAGCTATTCACGACCAAAACTAACCAGCCATTATGAGATAAACTGAACATGTGGAGTTTTGTCGTCGTAGTTGCCGTCGTCGAGACCACTCGCACCTTTTAATTTATTTCGTGCTCGTCAGAACACTCGGTACGCGGTTTAGGAAACTTTAAGACAACAAACCGCAACTGAGCTAGATATATCTATCGTCTCTTTGCATCTTCTTGTTTGTAATACAGTTTACTGTCAATGATGCTTACCGGTTTGCTCGGGTTGCTTCATCGTCAAGTCACTTGTTTTCATGGATAATAGAATCTACATATTATTACTTGTTGAATCTATTCTGTTATTATCGATTGTTGTCGTGACGTATAAAACTATGTTATCAACGATTTTGCATGTCGACATTTTCTCATATTTTTATTTCAGCGTCTTGCTGTCGTAGTTTCCGTAGTACGTATATTCCGTAGTACGTATCGAACGGATATTATCATGCTGTAGAAAATAGCGCTGAGATGGCGAGTCGATTTATATAGAAGAAACTTTAATTAATTCTTATTTCCGAACACACAGTAGACATTTGATTATAAAATTAATTATAATAGTTTATTTATAGATATGTCACGTCTATTCCGAACACATTTCGCTTCTAGTTAATCATACGCATGTTTCAACCACCCCTCATGTTAACCCACTTTTATCCACAACGATAATTAATAATATGTAAAATTAGCATTGCGAAAGGTCGTAGCAATTTCAGTCTATAATCGGAGAATGCGCGCAACTTTCTATGGCACGCGATCGTCGAATCGAACGCACTCTTACGCACAAAATTCCCATTTTGGCACAATGCTTGTGTTATAAGTCTAAATAACACGAACAAAATCACTCGAGGACACGAACGAGTTCTACTATTGTCGTTCCTTACGCTTAATCGTGCATTAAAATCAGTTGACACAAATGAATTTTCGATTTGCACTCTCCGAATAACTCATTACTCGATTCACGATTGCATCCCATTCACTCGTGAAATTATACTTTACACTGGAATATGTTCCGTTTTTTTTTTAATTTCTGTTTATACATAGAGTTATACGAATGCGTTTGACATATCGCGTAATTTTCAATAATGATGAATGAGACTCTTGATACAGAAGTCAGACCAGAACACGAAATTGATTGTCGATCGTTGAGAAGGTTGCACTCGGGTAAGTCTCGTAGAATAATTAGATATTGCACCGACGTTCTGTAAAATTTCGTGTAAGATTCGATACGATATGCTCGAGGAAAGAGCTCTCATTTTATTATGGCAATAACAATTCCTTCGCGCAACCGAGAAGAGAGATACATGCAAAAGTAAGAAATTATGTATCGCAACAATACCGAGACGTATGCAGTGCCACATATTGCCAATGATCGTGTTGAGATATTAATTATTCCATTCTATTATGTATATTGTCTCAAATAACAAAATCAAACACGTATTACGTTACACTATTACTTTCTTTCTTCATTGCGCTACTCAATCTTAAATAGAGTACAATCAAAAGATCAAATCATTATAATTAAGAGGCTGTATCACGCGCGTGCATTTAATCTCAATAATGGTACTTTATTTTAGCAAGGGTTTTCTTTGGCGCAGGAAGCGCTAGGTCATAAATTAAATGCAAAGGTTAAGGCTGCAAGCTCTGAAGGCTATGCAGAACGAAAAGACAAGCACGCAACGCATAATCCTATCACATTTCTCGAGGTGAATCTATGGTTTCAAAGCGAGAAATACGTTCGATTTTGCTGATAAATTAATGAACGACAAACGTACTTATGACAACGATGTTATTTTTAATTATTAGCTATATAATATTTATGTTCCATAATACGTGATTGCTGACAGCAATAAGAAGATTCACAAGAATTTCAATGCAATATTTCAATGCAACAAATGACGTCTCATTTTTATTTCAATACGTATGGCATCGTTACGTATGGCATCAAATCTAATATTCTTTGAAATCTTCTATTTATTCCTCTTATTACACACGTAAGCTTTTGTTAGCAATTATTAAATCGTCAAATTTCGACTTTCGACAAGAAACAAACATTAAAAAATCATCAACAAGTAATATCATTCTGTGATTACACTACGTTTTATCCTACACGTATAAGCTAAACAGACGAAATCAATCATTACAAGCCATTCGTTTTAATATCGTTGTACATTTTCTTTCAGCTATAAATCCTATACAAGTTGCACTGTAACATAATGGATTTTGTAGAACAATTGTAAAAGGATTAGTATCGAACAGGAGAGGTTCAAATGGAATACGTTCATACATGGGGAACACGACGAGTGAAGGACATTAGTAATTTAAAGGTCAGTAATTATAACCACGCGGAATATCCCAGAAACTATAGCTGCCAGCGATTGCAACATAATTCGATGCTAAATCAGTGAATTGAACATATAGTCATATATTGATATTGCAGGACGTAAATAAAAGTTTGTAGGTACTTTATAATAAATTAATATCACCCATTCCATTATCCGTTCTTTTCTTTTACCATCTTTAAAACAAAAATACTATATTAGCATTGAGACATTCGATAGAATCTTTAATTAAACATCAACTACTATCGCACAAGTATTCTATACTAATAATAAATATGCATTAAATAAATCCATAATATAATTATAAAACAAACAACAAACGAGAAAGAGAATTGAAAAAATTAAAAGAAAAACCAATAACGAATCGACAGTCGATAACGAAAATTGAACCGTAGAATACTAGAGATAAAAGCGTCTTCAGAGATTGTAAATTACATTCCTCTCTTGAGACTATACATATATCGCCGTGCAGCTATATCGAGCAGCGTAATATGGAAATAGCTGACGTCTCAACTAAATGGTAAACTACTCGTTTAAATTACAAGATAATTAGGAAGTGGAACAAACGAAAATTACAAAACAACGGCCATTTCATCGAAAAACCGGGATTAAAATCGCTACTGGCTTCACGCTTCATTAAATTAATTTAATCTAAAACATAAACCTAGGAAAAAAATTTCTCTTTACACTTTATTAAATATGGTGAATTATAAAATCTCACCTTACTTATCTTAATTGCATGCAAATTATGTGTATACACACACACACACACACACACACACACACACACACACACACACACACACAGAGGCTAATGAGAGTCAGCATTGTTATTGTTTAAAATTCGAGAATAATATAATTATTGTTATTATATGTATACATAGGTACACACACATTCCTATTTATATAAATAAGACAATCACGGAAATACATTATAAAGAGGTAATCATAAAAAGTAATAGAAATAATTTGTTAATTTCCTTTTACTTTTCTTTTCCATCACCATTATAATTTTTATCCCTAATGTCAGAATTCGTTAAAAAAGTTTCAGTGCGTTCAAAATTCGAGACAGTTTTCCACTGATATCTCTAAACAAGAAAAGCGAGTTTAAACGACTACAAGTAATCAAGCACGGCAGGATTACTACCCCCGGCCGAGTCGAGGATTTTAATATTTTCCCGCAATCTACCAGAATTTTTGCCGAACCATTAAGTCATGAAATTGCTTGGAAAGAAAAGCAGACAAATCTAAAACTTGAAATTAAAAGTACTGAAATGTTACAAATTCGTTACGTTTTATGAAATATATATTTTCCGACTGATCAATAGTTTCTCGTATGTCTACGCGTAATTCATTGCAATAGATATTTTGAAAATACATAATTAATCGTATTATATGCAATATGTGCGTTACGTATTAACAATAAATATTATTACTAATAAATTCAGAACCATCTACATAAATTACGATTGGATGCAGAAATTATTTTATAAAATAAAATTTCAATAAAATATAAATTAAAATTTATTGCGTATAAAATGTAATACAATAACAGCCCTCATGTAATAGTTTGAGAAAGATTACAAACTGCACAATGGTTTCTCGAATCTATATTATACTATATATTACATTATAAAAATATGCAATATTTAATTTCTATATTTTTTTAATTTATTGAAATCGTCCTCAAACAAAACTTTGATAAATTATTACTTTGACGTAAAAATCATAACAAAAAAAAAACAAATAACACGATAAAAATACAAGTTTATCATTTGTGATTACTACCTAATTTCTACATACAAAATAATAATATCGCGTAGGATGCAATATTAAATATATTATTAAACTTCTCTAAAGAAAGAATTATAAAAATGCAACGTTTCATTAAAAAACGACAATAAGATAATACTTTACAGTATTGAAAAGACTAAGACAATACTCAAACAAATATTTTCTGCCATGTTATTTTCTCATTTCTATAGCTTCAATGTATCACAAGTGCATCTATTGTTGTCGATTATGGAACGTGCCAATGCGCATGCACGGAACGTTGTGACGATTATGCCAAGTTCACCTATGGAGATCATCGATCGTCACTATTGGCATCCTGAATGTGTAATCACTTTATTAACACTCCGAGCAATACAAGATCATGGATTGTACTATCTGTTGAAAATTAAATCTTTTTTATTTTCTTGCCTATTATATACACAATTATGAAAAGTTATGTGTACAACAGATGCGTTATGACTTAATCAACTTTCTAAAACTAAAAAATTTTTTTAAAAAAGTTTGATTAAATAACAAAGATTTTAAATATATGTAGATATGTATCAATATTCGGCAAAATTATGCGTCCAAAGATTTAAAAAATTTTTTAAATAATTTACGTAGTAACATCAAAATGAAATTTGAATTTTCATACAGAAAGAGAAAATACAGAAATACATAATTCAACAGTATACAAAATAACAGGATTCCAAAATTTAAGATGATTGATTACGCTAATCAATTTAGAGAAAGACAAAGAGTTTTTCAATAATGGGTAAATGATCGCGAATAACACTTAATTAGAGCAAACAATATATATGGTGGGATAGATTATCAAGGTTTATGAATAGATTCAGGTAAATCAATATACAGATTATTAATAGTACGCGCGTGGATTGTACAGTAACAAAAGTGTCGATATCGCGAATATTTTTGAAATCGACCTTTCAAACTTAATAGGATTAATTTTTAAAATAAATATTTATATACTTTTTTTCGTTTAATATTATATCATCAAAATTCAATTATCTAGTTTTCCAAATGTTATTCCGAAGCTTTACAAATGTAGTTTTCTCTAATTCACAATTAAACGTTATTCA
>NW_017304228.1:1001149-1010697 GCF_001594115.1 Trachymyrmex septentrionalis | reverse complement strand
TGATATTATCATCACGTTAATTGATAAAGTGGTCAAATATTAGATGATTACTCGAAACTACGAATTGACTATAATTTCTCGTTAACCTTATAATTCCAAAAATAATCGTAGCCACGCGGCACTTGAATAAAACTATATGACATTGCGTGACGTTCGTTTCTGCCGAAGATACATACATTTTGCCGAAGCTGCATTAGTGTCAAGAATGTCCTTGTTCCTTGTCTTGTTCTCAAGCTTTAAATTGACATTTATCTGTCGACAACCAATGGCATTTCTTCGTATACAGGCTGCATCCCTGATACATTCGTAACTATTATCGAATTTCTCGGTGACGTTTTCGCTCGGCGATGAAAGTCGAATGAGTTCAAGAAATGACAGACCGTAAGGTCTTAAAAATGTTATCATGACTCAAATATGGACAGTATCATACACACAAGTTTGGACTACTAATAAAAAAATGATAAATGATATAATATCTTACTCTCTAAATTTCTCAAAATAAAATCTTACTCCAAAAGAATTGAAATACCGCAATTAGTAAAGAAGAGTGAAAAATTTGCATTCTTGAATAAAAGTGGCAGATTTTTACTCTTTTTGGGGAGAAGAAAGATTCACTCCAAAAAGAAAGTAACTCCTTTTTTGGAGTAAATCTCAAAGTGTAAAATCTTACTTAAAAAAAAAAAAGTGAAAATTTGCCACTCTTATTCAAGATTGCAAATTTTTTCTTCTTTTTCAAGCAGTATTTTAACTTTTTGGAATGAGATTTACTCCAAAAAATGTAGAGAGTAACTTTTCTTTAATACAGTTATTGCAAATATCGATCCAATCGAGTACATAACTGTTAACAAGTTCACGTGTTAGAAGTTTGATCTCACGATACATATTTCAATATGTGGCAATGTACGCATGTATAAATGTTGGCACATATTAGTGCACTTTATATACTTCTGGAAAATATCGATGAATGTTTATCTTTTCTTTGAAATTCCGTTCAGCTAAGTCATTTGCTGAAGTTATTATGTGCCATTGTTATAACTTATAACAAAGAATCACTTGTTACTTATATGTATAATACACGTATTAATAGATTCTTAAACAATTTTACGATAGTTAAAATAATTTGATTTAATTCGATTATATTCTCTTTACAATACAATTCTTTTAATATTAAAGGCCCATAATAATCAAATTTCTTATTGTGTTCTTACCCACACACACACACACATATACGATCTAATAAAGATTCTTATTCTCCTTTTAATATTATCGAATTCTTAAATAAGAATTCGCAAAATTGAAAAAATCGCAAGAAAAGAAATTGTAATGTATGTTATAGATGTCATGCATAATTCATGTTGTTGAAGTGCATGGATCGGTAAATATTATATCGCACGCATGTCCGTTCGATATGATACACGATGGAAAGAATCTATTTCCTGTTCCATTCACACGAAAATTTAACAATTCGAGTCACGAGACAACAAAACGACATTATACAAGAGATATTCCCACTCGAAAGCACACGGATTGACGCAAAACTCTTCGGAGATTTTCAGAGAGAAAAATAAAACCAGAATGCGCGTATAACTTTGTCGGATTGTAGAACGATAAAACTTGCGCAACAGAAAACGCACGCACACAATTGAAATTTTACAACAGGTGCTCGTGAGATCCCGTCTCTATCATCTCGCGCTGCATCCGTAGCATAAACTTGACGAACGCGATCGAATAAACGTTTGTTTCATTTGCAACCTGTCGATATTGCACACTCTGTAATACAAAAGTATAAGCAACACAATAGCCATCCCACACAAAAATAAAAAGTCTGCCATCGTTACGAATTAACGCAAGAAATAAAGCGATGATTTTATTTAAATATTTATCTATATATATGTTAACGATTCGAGTTAAGTAACATTAGTAATATGGCTCGATCGCGTTATTGTCAAAATATCTGTATTAATCTGAGGTAGATACATTTTTCACAATTAATTTTTCACAATAATTCTAATTCTGAATTTCTAAACCACATATTGTATTCACAAATTTGTTTAGCACATACAAATTTTATTGTAAGACATCTTTTACGCGTACACTACTGAAGTGAGAAGAATATTCAATTTCGCAGACAATTGAGTCGCAAATCTTATCGCGGAAGTACAGAATGCACACGCAGATGCGCGAGAAAACGGTATTCTTGTTTCACAGACAGGCGACGAAGAACACTCTAGAGATGATGAGTAAACGAAAATTAATAGAGAGAGAAAGAGCGACAGATAAAAGCAGAGGGAAAATACTAGCCAAAAAAACGCTATTTGGTATCATAAAAATTTTTAATGAATAGCTCTTACGTGAATTTGTGTGTGAAGCATTTATTATTAATAGATCAATTAATATTTAACAGAACAATTAACAATTTAGATGTTTAAACCATCTGCCCAAACATTCAAAAAATAAATGAACGGTAAAAATACATCGCGTGAGAATATATAAATGTACATTTATGTTTTATCCTTCGTTATTATTATCAGTTAAAACGTTTTAAATGATAAAAGCGTTCTGCAGTTAGAATAATTTACTTAATCGCGACATTATCATGTTGCGTGTTTCAACGAACGGAAAAATAATGATCCCGCAAAAACAATTTAAATGTGCTTCTCGCGCTTTAGCGAAAAGTTTGGAGTGATAAAATATGGGAAAACTTTTGTCTATCACACATTGAAGTCGAGAAGAGTTGCTAGATAGAAAAATCGATAAAAAGATCGACTCTATATAACTTATAATTGCAAATCCAGATGGAAATAGTCTACAAGTTATTATAATGGTTTCATTAAGATAATATCTTATATGTTTTTGTAACTTAAATTAAACATTTAATTATAAATATATTCCCGCCATTCCTTCCGGAATCCTTTATCTAATTAAAATATATTAAACGCGTCTTCTTGAATTAAGTAAGAGATGCATGACGCTCAGAGATTCAATTTTATGTAAAATGTGTAAAGTATGTTTCTAAAATAAGAACATATGATAATAACTCCGCATCTACTGAGTTTAAAGAGAAAACAGAGCACTGTTTACAAAATTAGTTTGTTTATTATTTCAAAGTCTCGATGATGCAGCGAACCATTAAACTTTCGTGCAAAACCAGAGGCAGATATGAAAACTTGTAAAAAAGAATACAACCACCCATCTGATTTTTCAGAAATAGAAGCTAATACAACGTTTTTTTCTGCTGGATATCACAAAATTGTCGCCGCGAGCGCTTTTCTTTAACAAAATTAAAAAGTTCGCCGTTCGAAGGATTCAGTTCCGCTAACAAGGTTACCAGCGTCCATTAAAGTAATCGATCTCGGATAAATATTTCAATACTTTCACAAGGGCGTCCTAAACGAGATCTCATGTCATGTATGAAGTGAAAAACGAAACAGTTTCCGAAGCACGCTCACTTTCTTCTCCTATTCATTATTCTCTTTCGCGCTGCGTGAATTAAGAAAATGGAATTCCGAAGAGAAAAGATGTTAGTCATTTATTTTTTTAACGAAAAAGGATATTGATCCGTAATTGAAAGGCGTCGTAATAAGAAACGTCATTTCTGCAATTAAGAAAAAATGAGGAAACTTTGAAATTGTCGAGATACACTGATAAAGTTTGTCACCACACTACGACAAAAGATCTAAAAGAAATTAAGGTTTTCGTTCTCTCGCATCCATTTGTACCTCCTTTGAAATCAAACGACCAATAAATCAGTTCATTTCTTTGACTCAATCTCACCTAATCGTTCAGTAAAAGGTCGGATATTTTAACACGTTTCCTCGCCACTTCTCTCAGAGATGGAATAATGTTTAATTTCCAGTAACTTTAAGTAAAAGTCTATGAAACAGCGCTCACAAAATTGATGTTACGAAAAAGATGTGCTCTCTTTTGTGAAAATGAAAGAATCATCAAGTTCTTTTAACGAATAAACCGAAAGCATTCACCACGCTTGCAACATTCATACACAGCAACTCTGCCAAAAAGCAAATACTCTCATACCCTCTTAACTCTTTTGTTCTCCCTCTATATATATATATAAAAGCAAATAGAAATAAAATTCATTCCAAATTCCCTTCGTACTGATTTAAAAAAAAAAAGGTCAAATAAACAATTTCTGGATCAATTGTCACAAAGATACAAACGTCACAAAGAAAAAAATCAAATTACCCGATTGATGTTGATCAAAAATATACGATGGCAATCGTACACATTGCTACAACAATGGCACGTAAATTTGTACAAGCGGCGATAGATAAACATACAACGATCCTCGACAAAGCATCCACCTCTCTCCCGGTGAATATAACGCCAACAGCGTCAATACTACCTAATAGAATGGAACAATCTCTCCTCTATTATTCACAACCGGCGCGTCTGCCGCCGTCGCACTCGGGGACAGCACTCGCGGGCACTCTCGTGAGGATTATGCCGAAAGAAATGGAGCAATTGTCGGCCATACCCTCGCCGGTTACACTCTGCATCAAGCACGCGAACCTAGCTGTTTCCCTATCACACCCGAGAGATGCGTCCTCGGCTATGTGTCATCCACTATCGGGCCACTCGCGACGCACATGAGCGTAGCTACGCTCGCGATGCACCGGTAGATTGGTATTTGAGCGTGTTGGAGTTCATAAAGGAAGATAGAAAGAGACAGAGAAAGAAAAGAGAAGAGAGAGAGAAAGAGAGAGAGAGAGAGAGTGTGTGTGTGTGAAAGAGAGAAAGAGAGAAGGAAAAAAGAGATGAAGAAAGATAAACGGAGCGTGTGTCAAAAAGGATGAAAAAGACTGAGAGGAGACAATGGGGATGCGTAGCGAAAGATGCAAATGACCAGGTGCGCGTTTCTCCCGTCGAGCGTTGCCTCGGCGTTAACCGGAGCCGAGGCGATGTACTCTCGTGCGCCTTCGTCGTATTGACGTTGACGGCGGCCGAGACCCAACTGACGAAAGGGTTCTCTCTCTCTCCGGCGGCGACGCCGCGGCACAGTGCCGTAGCATCCGGAAAAGCGAACGGATTTTCCGAGTGCCCGAACGATGTGCGAAGAGGGGTGGCGGGTATCTATACTACCGACTATCACCGCGACTACCCTCAGCGCCACTACTAGTATTCCGCAGACCGGCGGTGGATCCGCAGCCCCGGCTGTTTTGCAAAAATTAGGTCACCCACACCTACCCCTCCACGTATCACCACCGAGGGTATGGTTCACGCGGATGCATGCGCGTCTCATCTACTACCCTACATATTCTCTCTACATATCCATCCATCTATCTATCTATTTATCTATTTATTTATCTACACGTGCATCTATTTAGTTATTTATCTATCGATATATCTCTCTAGCTATTGTTTGTCTAAACTTTCACTCGATGCATGATTTTTCCACCGATCTCATCCAAGTAAACCAGAATGTGATTGTCGAGTTGTATTACCATTGATGTGTATTTCGATTGATGTTTCTACCTTTGATATATCTTATGTCATCATAAATCGATAATAGTTGCCCTTTCGTGTGATAAAATGAAGAGTAAGAAGGATCTCCATGCAGAATACCGATAAAATACGATTACGCGCAAACTCAAATTTCTATTTTACATATATCTTTTATTCGTGTCGGTACAAATACGTCAAGTCACTTATTTGTAATTCAAATAATCTAATAATTATAATATAAAATCAAATACGATAAAGAATGCCAAGAACGATCAAATTTTTGATGTTACTTATATTCTTTTATATATTGTTTTTATTAAATCAATTTATTCCCGATATAATTGCGAGAAGAAAATAAAAAAGAAATAAATTTCTTTCTTTCTAATTTATTTTCTATTATTAATTAGGGGGATTAGCGTTTCAAAATAATTGTGTTAAAACATTATCGGTTCGCAATTATACCTGGAATAATTTAATAAAAAGAATATATAATGTTAATAAAAGAATATATAATTAATTGTAACATCCAAAATTTGACCATTCTTGGCGTTCTTTATCGTATTTGATTTATTCACATATGTATTTATACGTGAATTAAAATTCATGCTTAAAATTCTTAATATATAATGTAAAATAATAGTTATAAAATGTTATACAATAATATAATATAAATAAAAATTATAATATACAATAACAGTTTAAAAAACGTTAACAATATAATTGTCAAAATACTTGAAAACACTTTTCTATACTGGAAAAATATATTCAATTTTAATAAATATTTGTGCAAATAGTATTAACTTAATACATTTACATACGATAAATAAATATTTACTAAATAAAAAAATGCTAGTTAAATCAAATTAATAATTTTCTAAATAAATATATGTTTATATTTGGTAAATATTCAGCTAATATACTGTTTAGATAAAAATTTATTAAAATTTAGTATAAACATTTTTCTCTCGGTATACGAGCATATAAAAACATGCGATATATCCATGATGTGCAAATATTTGATTTTGTCATTTTTCTCCGCTGTAAGTTACGATAAATCTCATCCTTCTATCGCAATATTGTATTTTTAATCACATTTTATGTGATCCCCTTTCTGCTATGTATGTCCTCTTCGATTAAACGGTAGAGAATATATTTCTGTAAATGTACACATACGCATCCTGACAGAGTTAATTTCTTTGCCAAGCCTTTAGCGGACTAATTACACTCATCCACGATAAACGTTGAGCACAAAGCAGTAAAGTTTAATTACTTTCGAGGCCGATATTCGTCGACTCGCAAATCGGTCTCCTGCTAGATGAAACATTGTGTTTGTCTTAGATGTTTACGCGCAGAGTTTCTTTTGAAAAGGCGATTTAACGAAACTATTCAACTGCGTACTTATATGCTGCTTTTCAAAAACTACAAGTTTCAAAACTTAATCTATATAAATAAAGAATTCATTTTTTTTTTAATTAGTAGTTGGCATAAAACTTATTAAATTTAATTAAAATGACTGGAAATGAGAATGAGTAATTCGAATTATTGAATATCCGTGCAAATTGTAGTAAATTTATTGAAAGAAACTAACGGGAGCTATTTGCGCGAATAATTAATTAGTATCGCCTTTCAATATTGTATTGAATATATTTGCTTTCATTGTTTCATTGTGCGCATAAGCTGCAAATTGCAGGCGTTAAAAATTTCTGCGAGAGGAATCAACTCTCGTGCGTATCGATTGCCACATAACAGGCTGACATTTTCCATAAAATGGTTCTTAAATCGATCCTGAAGTAATATTGTATATTATAAATCACCATAAAAAAATCTCCATAAAAAATAACAAATTTATCATCTTCTCTTAAATTCTCATCCCTGAACACATCTAGTAAAAATTATTTATCACGTCATCTTGCAATATCTTATCTTCAATGACTTTTAATTTTAATATTAGATATAACAAGTCAAAATTATAACACAACATCCATTATAACATGTAATAATGGATTTTGTGTTACAATTTTGACAAAATTGTTTTATTTGAATCTCTTTTTATCGCGTTATAACCTTAACTTAAATTTAATATGTGCTACAAATTTAATATATAAATAATTTTTAGTATTGTTACTAATTAACTTTGCCGCTTACACTTTTGTTTCAAATCTCACATAAACTTCATCCAAGCACTCGTCCAAAGTCTTGTCTCTCTTCTCTCACACTGAATATATATCCCAGTCATTTTATCCCATTGTTACAAAAACGATTGACTGATCTGAATATTGTATTCTACTCCTCGTTATCGTTTGATAATTAAATCCTTTATATTACAGGTACACAAAGGTCAGAGCGATGTTTTAGTAATATTCCTTCTACTATTCCCAGTTAACCGCGATAATAATGAATATTTAAACGTCGAAGCAAATGCAAAATAAACAAACTCTCTGATCCAAAACGCATTGTGCGAACTGAACCTTCGCTAAAAGCAAATGTGATGCATTTAAGTGCATACTAGAACACAAGAAGAGGGCTTTGGAAGCTCGAAAACGATCCTGCAGTAATTTATTGATCGCAAATCGGCATTTCGGTACGATGCATCGCGCAGTTCCCTTCTCCTCTGCATCTGAATCCCTATAGTGATTACAGACGAGTATCGGATAATTGGATAATTAGCGTGCGCGATTAGTCTAGCACATGGAATCGTCAGTGTCACTTGAACAGAAACGATCATTTCGTACGTGATTGCGTACATAACGCACTGACGCACATAGCACAGAGCACACAAACTATCATCGATATTTATAAATGATCACTAAATTACTAAAGTGTTAGAAGCAGCGTCTTTTTCGACTAATTAGTTCCACGATTTAGCGTAAAAAAATTATCATACACATATAATGCAGGGTATAAAAAAGTTTGACTACCAAGTGTGTATTAAATTATTAATAATTTATATTTATAAAAAAAAAATTCTGAACTGTTATTTGAACTTTAAACCTATTTTAGACAATCTTTAATTCAGGGCAAGATTTTATTTATGATATTACGTATCGTATAACATAGAAAACATTTGAAGAAAATATATATATGAATAACATACACGCGTATGGAAAATATATATTAATGATGTATATTTTTTATATGTATGTATTTTATTTCTTTAAAAATTTTCTATTTTACATGATAGGCAAAATTATAAATAAAATTCTGTTTCGAATTTGGTCGTGAATTATAGATCTAAAGTGGACTTTTAATACCAAAAATAATAATTAATATTCAAAATAATATGAGTTTTGATATAAATTTTAAGTCGCTTCGGGAACGTATCGACGGTGGCCGCGATTATTTTTCCACGGATAAATTCTCTCAGATAACCAATAGACTTCAGTTCATTAACCGATAAAAATTTTAGTGCAAAATTTTTTTAGTATTTACTAAGATATATAACTAACTGCAGAGTTTGTTTTTTTTTTAAATATATGTTATTACTATATATTCAGGTGGCAAACTTATTTGTCGTTAATTTAATACCACTGAATTGATAAACTTAAAACTTTGTAGTTGAAATTTTTTATCACCCTGTACATTTTTTTAGATGAAAGCTATTACTTATAAGTTAATGCTTTATACAAAAATATAATTATATCTGATTTTTTATTATGGCGATATATTATTTTGGTCCTGCGTTTGCAACATCAAGATTTGTATATTTATTTCTTTCATATTTTTATAATTACATTATTATAGCAAAATAATTAGGAGTAAATGCCCCTCATTAAAGAAATCTTTAATGAGAAAATAATATAGAATACGTGAAAACCAATCAGCTTCACCATCCATTGTGCGAATCAGTAACTACACTTCAAAATTGAATCGGAGCTGATAGCGAATCGAGCGAACTAGCGCTCTTCTATATTTCATCCCCGATTTCTCATCAACTTTAGTGTTTCTATATATTAGATTGATTCTATGCTGAAAACATGGAAAATATAATGAGAACTACCATGTGATTCGACACGGAAAACCTGTCACCATCGCGTCTCTCTCTCCCCCCTCTCCCTCTCTTCCTCCCTTTCTCCTTCCTCCCTCTC
>NW_017304228.1:998846-1001063 GCF_001594115.1 Trachymyrmex septentrionalis | reverse complement strand
CTCTCTCTCTCTCTCTCTCTCTCTCTCTCTCTCTCTCTCTCTCTCTCTCTCTCTCTCTTATTCTCTGCTATAAGAGATATTAGAGAATAAGGGTCGGAGCCTACCGATAAAAACCAGCACTAAGCCAGACATATGTTTTTTACGATCCTGAAGACGTAGAAGCATTACATCTTTTTTATGATATCACCTCTTTTCATGATGATTGTATGTTTCACATTTTAGGTTATTTATTTATTTATTTATTTATTTATTTGTTTATTTATTTATTTGCTTTGCAGATATAAACATGCATTAATGTCCATTTCCGCTAATGTAGATTAATTTTAATGTTAGTTTAATTTATTTTTTATCTTTTTCTAGAATGCTTAGAACTAAAAAAAAATAAAAAGTAAGTTAAACTAAGATTAAAATTAAACTACATCGATAGAAATGAACATAATTGGAATTAATATACCTGCTTCTAACTTTCTTCACTATTATTATTTAACCTTCGAATGATTAAATCGCGATATCATAGGTATTATTTTTATCAAAATAATGTCTATAAAATTTTCTTAAATAAATCTCTTATCTTTATTTTTTCATTCATCAAAGATAAAATTATAACAGATTTGTTGAAAATTACTCAAGTGACGGATTTTATATCGATATAGTAAAAATAATTAATAGAACGTCTCGACAGTATGATTTTGTTCATTTCTCATTAGATTACGTTTTTTTAAATATTAATCTTTCGATAAAATGCATGTTCTGATAGTTAAAAAATCGAATATATTACACCGATTTTATAGAGAAAATCACATAAAAAAATGATGTCAAATCAATGTATCCGTACCATTACCAGACTCAATCAAGTTTATATCTTGTGTTCCTGAAAGGGCAAACCTCTTGATAATTACATATATGTTCTAACTTGACCAGAAATAGAGATTACTTAGCGATTTTGCCGCAATTTATCGATATATTGGCACGCAACCTGTCCGACAATAAAGAGTAAATAAAGACTAAAATAGATTATGCTCTCGTCGTGGAGGAAGGACTCCGTATAAGAGGAGTACTAAGCTCGAAGGGCTGATTAGAACATACAACAAACGAGAATGAAAATAATGTTCAAAATAAACTCCTTTTGTTACAATAATATAAAAACTTAATAAACAAATATGTATGTTCTCAAAATACTATTGTGCGTCAAACTGTAACAACCAAACTTTTTTGATTGATAAAATTTCGTGATTGTCGATTCGTGCGCACAACGAATTTATAGGAACATAAAGCATAAAGCAACAATTATGAAATATAATTAGTAATTTGCACATAGTTATCAATGGAAGAGCAAATGTAACCATTCGAATGCAATGAGCAAGTACGGATAAATATCAATGAATGTGTGCATGCTATAGTAATACGACAATTCGCACGTAATTGTCGAGATGTAATAGACCATTAGAGTTGTTCGCATAAAGCATATAGTGCAGTGTGAATCCAGAACTGGGCGTAACAAGTTTGTATACAGGCGCAACAACAGGATGTTTATGCATAATGCATACGGTGGATAAGTTGAGATGATCTGAAATACCTCGCACACAAGAAATTCGTGTCCCAAGTGACTGAAATTCTTTTCCTTCTTGCAGAAATTCGTACCCCCGACAGAACGTGATCTGTGAAATATCCCTATTGCCAGTATATACGGCGTGAGTGTAACAATACACGCACATCGCGTTTAGCTATGAGAGTACCACGAATTACCTATTGTTACCAAATTTACTTCATAATTCAACGGAAAATCGATACTCCATCAAGGACTTCATGAACCACATTACTCGCTCTTATCTTCTATTAGCGCTTAATATGCGGCAATATTATTTCATATTGCCAGTTTAAAAAAATAATATATATATATATATGTTCCAAAGAACCATTATATGTATATCTTGTTATATTCAATAAATATATTATGTTTCTTACAAATATTTTTAAAAATCATTCAATAATCATTAATAATTGTAATGATCATTTTGAATACATGTGTGCTTTATATTCAGTTCAATTTGCTCTTCATATATGCTTGAGTGAAGTAGCTTTTTAAATTATTTGGTATGCAACTTTAATTTTTTTAATGTAACTTTAATTTATTTAATTACTCATTAACGTTATTTAAAACTATTCTTGGTTAAATAAATATCTTTATATCGTAGATAAAATTACAATTTTATTCAA
>NW_017304228.1:991877-998746 GCF_001594115.1 Trachymyrmex septentrionalis | reverse complement strand
AGAGAGAGAGAGAGAGAGAGAGAGAGAGAGAGAGAGAGAGAGATATAAAATTTTTATATTAAGATTATTTAGTCCAGATAACTAGTATGTAGTTAAAAGTTTTAGTTTCAAATTTTTTAGAGCTTATTATTTTTGATTATAATTATTAATTTACATGAATTAATTTAATACTGCTACGGAATATTTCATCTTTTCGAAAATTTATATAATTATTTAATTGCTTAACTAAATCCTAAATGAACAACAATTAGGTGACTTATGACATTATTATATAAAATAAATCAATTAATGAGAAATTACAAAAATATTTTTTATTCCTCTAAAAAACATATAAAAAGATGTGGATATACCGACTACGACAAATCTACAGAATCAAATTACATTTGTTACATTCACGAAAGACAGGTATTCTTCAAAACACGGTTGAATCTGTTAAATATGAATATGTCATTCTGTCGTAAGGTAATACGGCACTGCAAAGATGATTATCTATATGGGTGCAGGCGGAGCAGAAATCTAGCTGTTCTCTAGCAGGAAATTTGAAAACGCTAACCAACGGAGAACACTGAGCCTGTACTTTCAATCAAATCGAGGTTGGACTGGAAGCAAACTGTAATTTAATTTCTTTGTACGTACATGAATAAAACATTTCAGTGGAATTAATAAAATAAAACAATTAAGGTACATTGCGTAAATTGAAAGGACAAAATGTTGCATATGGCTAAAACTTTTACATTTCTAAATGAAATATTCTAAAATAATAAAAATAATGTGAGACAATCTGTTAATAATATGGGTCGCTTTATTTTTAGAAGATTATTTTTAGGGTCGGGTCAAATTTGCATCGATTTCTAATTTACTCTGAATATTTTACATAGAACTCCAAAGATGAATTCGTGAAAACTACCAAGACATTAAAACTGCTTTAACAATTACCTCGCTTTTTATGATCGGCAAATGCAAAAAAATGATGGCTTTATTCTTCCATTCTTTTATTCGAGAGAAAAAGAATAGGAAAAGGGAAGAAGAAAAGAGAGAAACAGAATGGAAATTGACATTGTCAATGAACAAATAACGATCCAAAATATGGTTAAAAAAAATAAATTCCAATATAAAATCCAATTTTATAAAAAGTCAATTTTTAAGGCTGATATTGAACGTCATTTAAAAATGTAAAAGCTAGATATTTACGATTTAGAAATATGCTTTAAGCACATTCTACCTATCAGATTTGTTTATTTTTATACATATAGAATCTATTATGCGTCGATAAGTTATAATATTAATCCATATTTTATAATAAATGATATAAAAGATATAAAATAAATAATAAAATGAATAAAGGCATAGAGAGAAAGCGTGATACTGCGTGTCAGTAGAAACAGGCATTACAAGCCAGACATAGATACAGGAGATCGTGACCATAAATATCAATTAAATTTAACAAAGTTTAACTCATTCTCCATCTTTCTCTGCGGACAGGCGCTTGAAATAGACAAAGAGTCAGTTAAACTCCTTTAACTAATATTTATTACAACGTCCATGCAATGCCCGTCTGATTTCATCGTCTATTTCTACTGAAAACACAATAAGCGCTCTCTGTGTTATCATTGTGTATATACTTTGTTCAGCGAAATGTACGTAAGGTACACGGATAAAACATACGTATGCTAAAAATTCTGAAATCATGCGACTGTGTCGGTGAGAATTTCACTTGCAAAAAGACAGACTTCATGTGAAAAGACAGCCGGTGGTCGATATAGGAAAGAACGCTTGCGCGTTTCGCTTTCCTCCTCCGCCGTCTGCTATTATCCCTCCGTGCGGATTCACGCGCGCCGGTACAGGACTCGGCAATTGCATCCCGAAATTACATTTCGAGTGCTGTAACTGCTGAAACTCGCGGGCGACACGAGGGCTATCGATAGGTGCAATCCAATTTTAACGAAAATCGATTTCGAGGTATGTAATGAGATTTTTAATAGACTGCCGTCGATGTAATATAAACCTAGTAAACTTCACATTTTTTCACAATGAAAACACGAGAAAAAAATTCAAGATTGTAAAATGATAAATGATTTATAAAAAAAAAAGATCTATCATTCTGTGCAGACAATCCTATTTTCCTGTCCTTTACACATTCTAAATATTTCCCCTTAAGCTATCCATTTATTTTACAAGTACCTTGCACTATACGGTTGAATATACAATATAACGCGAGATTTCAATTGGAAAATTCTTTTCTCTAAAAAATTTTTCGACAATTGCTCGATTTGGGTCAGCAAGCATATAGTCAAGATCGGACTGCAAATTTGCTGAAAGTTAATCGTAAACAATTATTCTAAAGTAACTAACAAACTAAATTCGTATACAGAGCAAGCAGTCTCGTCGTCTGCCGCGCCTGTCCGTCAACTAGATGAATAGCGTTTCCGATTCGCTTATCCCGAAGGGAAACTACACGACGGCGTATGTGGAATTGATTTCGCGCAAAATGGGCTAGCGCTCCATTATAAAAGTGTCGATAAACTCAGCACGCAAAGATTTATCGCGTAACTATCGCAAAAAGTTAACATCGCTATTATGATTACGTTGCCTATTACCGAGATGTTTATTTAGATATTTCATGTGATGTTCATATCACATAATCGAAAGTACGTGAATAAAATCCAATAACATCGACGAATATTCTCACGAAGCTTTATCCATCTCTATATTTCAAAGCAGATATCAAATAACTGTAGCAAGAGTGCGCAAAATATTTTCCGTTACTATAAAAATTTACAGTCCTTCTTTTTTCTTGGCAACAATGTTATATTTGGTTTTATGTTTGATCGATAAACAGATGGAAAATCAATCATTTATTTTCAAATCTTATTTTATCGGGACACATAAATAATAAAAAAATTTGTTTTGTTCAAAATATAATTTAAGAGGAAATAAAAGACAAAAGTGAATAAATTAAATTGTGTATGGCAATTTATTTTCATTTGATTAAAAGTTTTAATAATACCTAAGTAATTGAATAAATACTTTCCTATTTTAAAGAGGTAATAAAAAATATAATAATATTAAAATTATAAAAACAGAAATGTTCATATAAATGAATCAACTAAGAACGATAAGCGCTTACTATAAAGTTAAATGTTGAAATAATACATCTATATGTATAATATAATACATGTATTTTAAATAAATTTTATTATCCAATTACTTTTGGACTTATAATCAAACTGAAATAATGATATTTGGGAATAATCCCAAATTAGATCGTTGATTTGATGCTATATCTCAAAATCTATAGTAAGGAATTTATTGCGAAAGAGTAACAAAAAATAGCAAGTCCAAAAATAATTAACATCTTCAAACTCTTTGACCATAATAACTTTTGTACTTAATTAACTTAGAAATAAAATAATTATTGTGCAATATCATAAAATACTTTCTTCAATTAAAAAATCTGAACTCCTTTAAATAAATTTTCACACCAAACCTCAACTTTTAAACAAATTCTTTTAAATAAACTGGAAATAAAATTTATCAATAGGAAATAATTTTGAATTATTACTGTAGAGAAGCAAAAAATAGCAGTGCTCTTTTCGCTTATTTATTTATCCTGCACGCGAAATAGAAAGTAAAAAAGCGAGACAAAAGCAGATCGAAATCAAAAAGAAAACTGAGAAAAATGGAAGGAAAATAAATAAAAGACAAAGTCAGAAATAGTAGAAACGTAGATGTCCAATGCACAGACTATCCATTAGCTGGACGAGCAAGAGAGGTCGAAAGACAGGAGGTAGAACAAAGGGAGAAGAACAAGGGTGTACAACCGCAGCTGTATGGCAGGGCTAAAAGCAACAGGCAGCCAATCAATAACCGACCTAGAGTACGATTTTGCTAACTTTCCGATATTCTGTAACTCGTGCTAATAAAACAGCAAATTGTTTCATTAAAAAAAATTTTGTTCTTCGTTATAATCGTTCGAGTAACCAAATCGCATCCAACGAAGTAAACACTTGTCCTTAGAAACAAAATATGATCACATTGTTAACGGGGTTCCCATGTAAAACTAGTACAACGCGAAACAAACGAAGCAATCAAGGAAGTTCATTAAACAAGCCGAAGGCGAAGAGAAACTCGCATTGTCGTTTCTCTTGTAGCTTCTAATCAAATTAAGTCCAAGGGATTTCAATAAAACATTTATTTAAAGATAATTAGCAGTGTTGCAATACTATTAAAGTCTTCGCAAAGTTAGATTAATAAGTGATCTGAAGGTATTTGTAATTCATATCATGAATATCTACGCCACGCACATGAATATAACTTGTAACTTGTGCAAGTCCTACGATCTTATTTGAGACACGTACAAAATCCCCAATGCGTTTCTATCATTGGAAATAAGAAAAGTTGGGGCGATGGAACAAGATTCTGATAACATTTAGTTATCTTATTCTTTGCGAAAACATCTATCAGAGAGTTTGGAACATTTCACGCAAAATCTTTTGTAGAAAATTCAAAGAGATTTATTTCATTTTGCAAAATATCTTTGCAAAATATTTTATTTATTTTTATTTTTTAGCTAAAGATTAACGCAGAAACTAAGATTTATATACATATTACTTACATTATTTGTATTATTTTGTAATTCATTAGAATGCGATTTTATCGAAAAATCGCGGTAATACTAATTTCATCGAAGAAATTATATATAACAATTTAAAAAGTTGAAAATTTTTCAAGGGAATCATAGAAAAGTATGTCCTACTCGCTCCCTGATATTTCAGACAACTGTTTTACACTAATTTAAATTTATAATACGACAAAAATGAGAATTAAAAGTAAGAATATCGAAAACCAAAATGATGTTTTCATTGGTGGAGTTATTAATAAGCATTAGAGACTATAAAATTATAGTGGAGTAACATAATGTTAAATACATGCAAACTTACCCTACATCGCTGATATCATTTGTTGGTGGACTGTCATGGCATTTATAGCACAGTTAAGACTTACCTAAAACAAATAATAAAAAATTTGGATTAGAAATATATGTACATACGATAAAATTATATATTACAAGTAATCGTAAATTAAAGTATAATTTTATATAGATAAATTATTATATTATTATCAATCTAGATAAAATTGTTTTGTTTTATGCTAAATTCGTATCGTCATCGAACTTTCCCACAGTCGGTTGTTCATTGGATAAAACAAGTAGATATTCAAACTCAGAGCTTATCGATTGCCATACAAAAGCTTCAAGCTCCAGTGCAAAAGCTCTGTACCGACACAGGGATAAGGAAGAATTCTACAAAAACCCTTTGGAAAAACAAGGAAACTCCGTTCATCATGTTTATGGAAATCGAAATCAGAGTGCAGCACTAATATTATTTAAAATTAAAATTGACCACTTTCAGTATATAGTATGGTTTCTTTATTTCGCACACGATCAATTTAAAAATAAGCCAAAAAAAATATTTTTTCATATATTATAACATTAGTGATAAAATTATAAATTATAAATAACATACAATACAAAATGTTTCTCTCAACTAATTAATAGTCAGCAATTTCTCATTAATTTCTCTAAAATGTGATCATAGAAATAAGAATTGAATGTGTAGTCTTCGTTCAAATTAACAAATGCAAATGCAAACTGTTTATATTTACACTACATATGCTTCGTAGACAAAATCAACAAATATTATATATAACATAAGCATATAAGATGGCGCTGACGTATAATAATATATTCTCATACAAGGAATTATATAGAACTAAGAAATTATATAGAACTAAGTTTTCCTATATCCCTGACGTTTCTAGTTCAACTGTCGTAATCTCGTGAAACTTTAATTAATAGTTATACAAAGATTGCGCGTGAAAATTAGCACCAATTACGCTGCTAATTACTTTCTCTCCTCGAAAGTACCATTTGTATCTATGAACTATTTCCAACTTCATTTATTTCTGCATAAGCGATAGCATTTTAGTATTTTTTTAAATTTATATGGCCTAGCTGGAAAACAACTAGCCATTTACGTTAGTGAAATTTTACTGCTTTACTTAAGGTGTTACACGTGCGTCTCTTATTTTTTGCGATGCTTATGTACAGTTTACTATATAGAAAGAAAATATGCCTTGGAACGTCATGGATATAAAACATAAATCATCCAGCATAATGCAAAGTGGAATGTCTTGTACTTTTTTCTTTTGTAAAGCATTACACGCCGAGAATAATAAATTGTACAGCACAATCTTCCCTGTCGTCTCGAGTATATAATACTCTTTAATGAATTCTTTACGTAATGTACAATATGTATGAAATACTTGTTGCATGAACTAGTCTTTTTATGTTACTGAATAAAAACACATTCTAATTACATTCTAAATTACATTAAATTATTTGAATAAAGTTGAAATTGCACGAATACTACTTATGTTAGTATTAAAGAACATTTTTATTTCATTTATAATATACACAAGTATGACTTGGAAATAAGGGCATAAAATTATTTAAAACCATCGGTCAACAAATGCCGCGCAAAAATATCACATGTGTCATAGAAATGGCATGTAATAATAAATTAATGATTATTCTGAAGGTTTTACTTGAACGTTTCCAAGAAAATTAAATGTATGTCTCAGAATCAGAATAATATATCGAGATACTTTAACAGACAATTATATTTTGTCTGTCATTATCTTCCTATCTGTTACTGACCTAAATTTTTGCAATATTTAAATTAATAATTTATTATTAATATTTCGTAAAATTAAAATATTTATTATAAATATATCATTTCACTTTAAATTTAATGCATAATAAAATTAATATATTATATAAAAAATATAGAAGTGCAATTGTAATTACT
>NW_017304228.1:990254-991842 GCF_001594115.1 Trachymyrmex septentrionalis | reverse complement strand
ATATATATATATACAATATAACTCGACGATTTATCACTGATTACAAATTTTCCAATCAAAATTATATAAACTCTTATTATAAATATACAGTATCGTTATCCCGAAATTAATGCGCCAAAATTAATATAATGAATATGTAGGTTACGATCTTGGTTATAAACTCGATTTTAAATGTAAATATACCCTATACTCGCGATAAAATTACAAAATATTCAAGTTAGCCGCGCGATCCGCCTATTTGTAACTGATTACGAATTCACATACGTATACGCATTAATAATGAGGGACGGTCATGCGTTTTAAAGCTATTTAAAATCCCGCGATATAAATTCCGAAAGAAATACCGACGGTTGCGCCGGGCACGTGAGGGCACGATCAATTCTTCCTCCGCCGTTCACGACATACCTGTGTATACACACTTACCTGCCGGCAGGTTGATGACTGCCGTATAACAGGTCGATACCAACCCGTAACTCCGTAACTGCATTGCAGACACACCGACTACTCGGCGTGATAAGCTACGCGAAAGCTTTGCACTCATTACGTCCACGAGGCTTACGATTAAAATCAGTGCTCCTACGATCTTTTACCATAATAAAAATCGCAGCCCGAACGTTTTTCATGGCAAAATAACCCATCAACGTCACATCGTCATAAAATATTCATCGATTACGTCCAACCTGCCATTTTAATGAATGAGCATCGATCGATACACGCAATCGCGCAGCGCTATTAATATTATTTTTTTTTAATCTTGTTAATAATTTGTCTTCGTTAATAATTATATTTTTTACCTCTTATTACGTTATAAGTTTCATTTTCTTGTTTCTTCCTGTATAAAAAAATTTAGCGCGCCTTTTAATTTATGGACTCCACGATTAGCTTCGTTTATCACAGTCTACTATAAGACGCCTTACGTTATTCGCCAAGGTATTTCGCGTTATACATAAAATATATTACGTTCTATCGCATGACCTAATCAAAAGTGGATATGCTAATCCTGATATACGTTTTTATTAACAAAATTTGTGTGAAATTGCGAAAGTCGAGCTAATACGTTGATTTAATAATCGTAACTGAATGAATCTTGCTTTCTGTTGGCGTACATATCAAATTTTCATAATAACGTCAACTTGCGATGACGCGATAGACAGGTGCCTCAATTTATTTAGTTTACCTGATAGGTTTTCGTCGTATGGTGCGTATTTCCAACTGAATATGTAATCGATGGTCATCCTATACGGTTTAATCAGTGGTGACCTTATGCTCACGACACATTACGTCAAACCTATACAAACACTGCATGGCTGGTTTCCTCCAAACGCAATTTATACAATAATCCCTGGCTCCTGCGAGAGATCCATTATTTGTCGTCGCTTGCATATTAGATATTTAAACTCTAACTACAATAATCGAATCGAGATTGACATAATCGCTTTAACGACGAAACGTACTTTGAAAAGTTTAAATGTCGCGTTATTCGGCGAAGTCGTTTTTATCTGTAACTTACGTATACCATGGGACCTCTATGAAACGTGCGAGAAATTGACGCAAAGGAAGCCACGCAATTAAGCGTCGCAATTACGCA
>NW_017304228.1:986914-990154 GCF_001594115.1 Trachymyrmex septentrionalis | reverse complement strand
CATGGGACCTCTATGAAACGTGCGAGAAATTGACGCAAAGGAAGCCACTTAAGCGTCGCAATTACGCTTTGCAAACTGCATAGAATAACAAATGAAGTTAAGAACTATCTTTGAGATGGATCTTTACTATATTCGACACTGTTGGATTAAGCGGAAAATTTCATTCAACGGATTCCAGAAAATAGAATTTCCATGCATCACCGTTATTCGTCATTGTTTAAGTACGGTTTATCTAGTTTCCCGGAAATTATAATTACAACCGCTAGCGATGCTAGAGATCTGTATCGACTGCTACGTGACGCATTCTAGCACGCACGTACCGTATTGTAGATGTATTAACAAAGCGGGACATAATAAACTGAAAATATACGATTTTACGATCCCTGACGGCCTGTTGATGCACATGTTTGCGTAACCGAAGCACAATACCTATTAGAACGGAGTTCATATCAATCATGTACTGCATTAATTAATTATGTGTATGTTATAATCTCTGTTCCATTAATTAATGTATAAGCTGCTTCATAACAAAGAAAGTAAATATTCCTTGCATAATCGATAATCTAATGACTAAACGGAAGAACGTAAAATTAAAAATTCAACTTTTCTTTTGAAGAAAAGAAGCTTTCAGAGGTCTAATAAAACATGCACGTTTGACATGCTCAATGAGATTAACTATTGTATATAAGATAATGCATATTTATAGCAATGCAGTAGTTCTTACTTTAAAATTATATTTGCCATCATCTTTTTTCTATCTATCCCCAAATAATCATATTCAGAAGAATTAGCTGGACTCTGTCTTCATCCCGTAGTTTACATAATTCGCTTTCTTGATTACAAACGCGATATAAATGCAAATATCAGAATCAATAATTTTATTCCACCTTTTATACCGAGGTGTAAAATTGCATCATTTGTCCCTTTATAAAAGAGATATTTCCTTGTACGCGTATCGCGCAAATATCTCTTCGTGATATCGTACTATTATTCATATTTCGATGTTTAATCAAATTTCCCCGTACACGTACTACTCTTAATCATCGTGTCGGGAAAGTTACTTTTGAAAATATGCAGTTTCCGCGAACGAGGAAAGGCCGACGATAAATCGACGTTCGTTATCATTGACATCGGCAGAATCAGCGAATCTATCTCAGCGAACAAAGCGCTTATCCTGCGACCATTTAGAGTGCAAAATTACATAGGCGTGTAGATGGATCTACCGACTTCGATTCACTTCCACTTGTACTTTCGGTTTATGCGCATGTGAAAAAGAATCACATGCGGCAGCGAAAGTATCGACGTGGAGGGTATCGACCACACGGTACGTGACACACGGACAGAACTTCCGCGGCCACGGAATTTCCGCGGACATAGGGGTTAACACACGCTAAAGTGGTTTCGTGCTTCCGCCGAGATACGGACTAAAAACGGTCGCTGTGTGTGCACGTTGCGGATCAACAAATTCTCAAGCCGGCGTTATAATAAAAGCGTATATAATAAAAGCATAGTTACTTATTCGTCTTTGACCTCATCGTCTCATTTCTCGAAATGTCGTCCGATAATTGCGTGAGAAATGTCACAAAATATATATGTATATATACATAGATATATCATGTAATAAAAGTATCAGAAACATCAGATCGGATTCGTATTTGATCAAATCAGCATCATAACTTCATCGCCATTGAACGTCGTTTATTTTTCATCCATCTAACCAGATCAACGAGAGCGCGTTATTCAGCTGCCAAAAATATCTATCTGAACTTCCATTCGTTTGACCTAATATAATATAGAAGTAATAAAAAACAATAAAAAAATAGTCCTTTTTTTATTTTATTTCATCAAAAGACAATAAATTCAAATATCTATAATTTTATAACAGAGAGAGAAAGATTAAATATCTTTAATTCACAAAGTGATAGCTATTTCTTTCTTATCATAAAGAGATCAAAATAAAATATAAAATCGTAATTTTCTGAAAAATTAAACAAATTTAATGTTTTTAAAAGCTCATCATCCTCTTTTTAGTTCGTCTACGGTAGAAGCTTCGTGCTACTGCGTGAGAAATTGCTTCGAACTTTCAGACGGTGAAGATAATGTGGATAAACCATGATAAGAATCAGTGTTCATGCTTTTTGCTTTTAGCATGAGCTTAATAACGTGTTTTATTTTATATACTCTCACATATATTCGCAATTTAAATTTCAAGAAGAACCAAGTATAGTCTTTTTATCGAAAACATAAAACAGATAATAGTAAACGCGCTCAGTTATACATACTACTTAACTGACATGTATTGTATTTGATGCTTTCTCACGGCGGTAAACATGACAGTTAACGAACAGAGATACGATAGAGATATAACTAATTTCCTTGAAGCTCATCAAAGGTGAACATCAACGCAAGTTGAAATAAGTAATTATACCGATGAAGTGTCATATGCTTTTTAAACACGTACAGCCATTAAGATTTAAAAAATAAGCCAAAAATTAATGATACATTTTTCAGGAGAAGTTTAAAAAATTAAAAAAAAAAGATTATATGAAAATAAGTAATTATATCGGCAAAAAGTATTATACATTTATTATGCACAATTCTTAAGAGGAAAATTCGAAAGATAAACCACAAATTAATAATACATCTTTTTTTACGAAAAACATCAAATCAGAGAAAAAAATATTGAAGATGAAAAAAATACAAAAGTAGGGAATCGAGTCAAAGTAGATGAAGGTAAAAATACAAGTTATAATAAAAATAAAAAGCATGATATAAAAAAATTCTATGTAATCTTGAATCGAATTGTTGAAACAAACTATTGGAGAATTGCCAGAAATTACATCCCATTAAAGACCTAACAAGAAATACAATTACCGTCAACGACACATTTACTTCAGTTTAACTTTCCAATAATTAATATTGAACATACAAAAGGAATTATCTTTCAGAAGGAACTGCAAACTCTCTACCATCCTCATTGTCAAATGTAGAAACGCAGATAAAAAATGGGAATTCACGTATTTCACTCCAACACGAATATATATGTTCTTCCAAGTTTCGTCGGTCTATGTCTCTTGCACCTGACTTTCTTTTATCTACAATTCTCCTTCTAAGCCGACGTGAGAGTCCTTATTTTCAGAGCCTACGACATTAAAGTAGGATCTCGTCTCTCATCAAAAATAAGAACAATTTCATCCGATGACATTGAAAGATAAATTCACGCAAAAAGAAAAGAAACCT
>NW_017304228.1:952426-986814 GCF_001594115.1 Trachymyrmex septentrionalis | reverse complement strand
ATATATATATATAACTTTAACGATACAGTATATTTCATAAATTTTATAAATTTCATACTTAAAACTAAACGGTCGAGTTACAGCACCGCATAAACAAATTCTGTGATACAATTGAAATATACTACAATTAATTATTTAATAAAGCTATACGCTAACTCTTTTTACACACGTTTGAAAAGATATGACCGATCGATGAACGACGGTCGCAGAAAGTAGTTCACAATGCAGGAATATTGAAATATGTGTCGAGTTGAATTCCAAAAGTTTTTGATTATTTTTCACAAGTACACTAAAAATCCCGTCGAATGTTAAATCTAAATAAATTTCGCAAATTAACTTTCGTAATTACTTTATTTTATAAAAGATGCAAAGATACAAGCACCAATTAAATTCTTTTAAGAGATACATAATTTCTTAAGTTACTATATGCAAAATGAATTTTAGAACATTGTATTATTACATAAATTAAATGTAAAAATTAACAAGAAAAAATTAGTGCACATTAATTATTTATTGATTATAAACTCTAATTAATACTTTATACATTATAAAGTAAAATATTAAAATAAAATAATAAAAAATTTTTTTCTCTCTTTCTTTTTTATTTATTTCTCATTTTAATTATTTTACTAATAAATTTGGTTGATTCTATATAAGTAACCCCAATAACCATCTAACTTTAACATATCTAGATAATTATATGGTTAAAGCGAAGGTACAATACATATTCATATGTATAATATAACCTTGTACCACGATAATTAAAACACTACCCATGAGTACGCGAGGCATTCCATAAACGTGACATATTCAAAATTATGCATAACAAACTTTTTACAGCTCTCTTCACATTCTCCAAGGAAATAAAATTTCAATTCAAAGTGAAGCGTTTGCAGTTTATGCTATTTTGTTGCGTTGGCATTTTTGAAAATAAATGTAGTATTTGTTCATCATCAATGTTCTCATTTCTTTTCTTTCGTAGAAATGTCTACTGGCTTTGATACTTTAGTTGAAGATCTGTTTCACAGAAAAAAGTGCTTTTCTAGATGTACGCAAGGTGTATCTGAGAAAAATATCATATTTCCTCTACACAGAATCTGCAGTCTCAAAGAACGACAGTTGTTTCTACGAGCCCCAGCAATATTTTTTTTATATCCCAAACTACTGAAAGATAAAACCTGGCAGAATCGCGAAAACATTTTAATGAGAAACGTGTTAATGATATTCAAAAAGTTAACAACATTTTATTTTTCAACAAAATTCTATTTAAAATTTATCCTAATCGAAATCTGGCCTGACATATAATCTGATATAATCTCTTTGATGTAATTTGATACAATATAATCAACAAAATTGTAATATAGAAATACAAATATTGAAATATTTATTCATCAAATTAAGAGAAGATAAAATATAAATTCAAATAATTTATAGTAAAATAAATCTCGATATCTGGAGAATCTCTATATTTTTAATAAAAGCATAGCTGCTATATACGCACACACCTAAAAGCAAGTAACAAGAATTTATTCCACAAACTAATTCCCATGTCAACGAAGATAGCTGGGGAAAGAAAATAGAGAATGAAAATCTTGTTTTGATTACAAATCTTCTCGCGACGAGACAGATAATAATGCTGCATAAAGCATCAAATAAGCACAAAGGCTACTTTCAAACTCATTTTGTTTTAAAATTCATTATTATAATAACTAATAATCTTCAGTATTACGTTTACAAATACAGAAATAAATTTCTTATATTTTATTCCGCATTCGGAAATCTATTCACATAGAATATTAGAATACATTGTTAATCCTTCTTTGCCAAAAACATGACGAAGGATATCTGCAGTGTGTTAGCTCTGCTTTAAAAAGAATTACTTTGTAAGAGGTGAATTATATTCTCCTCGATAAAGTTACAAAAGAAAGATTCTTGTAGTAATTCTTGCGCTTATGCTGTTTTTAGCGATGTAAACAAGTTCGCCACATTAGTTCGCAATACATGCAGTGGAATATAATAAAAAAGCAGAATTATACAGATAAGGCAAGTATTTTTAGAAAAATATCAACGCTTTATGTTTGATATTGTATAATATTTTTAACTTGGACATACGTATATGTACAAAGATCATCATTTGTTCAGTAAGTACACAAGGGAAAACATCTTGCATTATGCAGTTACATTTGTTCCCGCCCTGTTACGCCAGCCATGCTGTTTACTAGATGGACACAAAAAAGAGGCAGACCATTTGCTTGCTCTATCAGTATCTTAATCGCTATCATGTTTATTTCAGTGTAATTATCTCTCCTTATTCTTTTCTTAAATAAACAATTGCTCTTTACTGTCGCGGGCATCCTACTTTTTAAAGATACAAACTCAGCACTCCTTATTCATTAACGAAAACGGTAAGTCATATCGCCATTAATAATTCATAAACAGTTACGTACTAATTGCGAAAGAAGACGATGCAAATAGACAAGAAGCCGGCGCGGCGCAACGAAGCACAAAATTATTAAAAGTTGCAAAATGGAAAAATTAGAATTTTAAATAACTACGTTGAAACTGTTTACTTTCCCGTGAAATGTGTCATATTACGAGATAAATATATAACCGTAGTCACTGATAAAATAATGGGATACAGGCAATCGTAAAAAAGAGACGTTTCTTCTCTTTGAACTTTCATGTCTGAACACTTATTCCTTTATGAGATGTGTTTCACTATTGAAGTGAAGTGAAATACGCGCATTACGCAATTCTGACGTAATGTAAGTAGTGTAAGCAAAAGCTTATGCAAACAAGCAGCCTTATGGTCAGTATTAGCCCCAACTCGTGCATCACGTTTATAGCGTTAAATCTGGCCTGGCTTTCAGCTCACGGCGCAGTAACGTTATACGTGATCTCTTCGCATTAAACAATGAAAGCTGCGTTAAAGATATAAAAAATTGTATTCTCCTTTTTTTAATTTGTCAACATTAAACTCTTTTTCTCACTTCGTTCGATGGCATAAAATCGCTGTGAAAGTAATTATCACCCTATTTTCCTCTTCGTATATGCATACACAAGTTTGTAACACAACAGAAATAAGGATTTTCCGACAAAATTGCAACTCTACTCTAGAAATTAGAATGACGTCATTAAATCCTTCCTGCTCACACTCGTCTGAATAAAAAGTAAAAAGCTTACAAATCAGAACAGTGAAATACAACGAGATCGAAGAGAGTATAAAGACGCGTAAATAAAGGGGTCAAATGGAAAAAACTGAACATTAAGGAGCACATTTTACTATGTCACTCTCATCAAAATAAATGTACCTTCTTAATCCCAAGATGATGATAAGATGATGGTAGCCTCACAAAATACATTTAACGACATATTAGTTTACATCGGCGGATAATTAATCTCGATATGCCGCTGCGCCTGAATATTGGACAAAAAGAAAAAAGACAATACGCAATAGGATAGAGAACTTTCCGTTCGTGTAATGAAGCATGATATCAATATCGAAAATAATTAAACGGAAATCGTATCAGAGTACATGCACACATACATACATTCTCTTTCCCTTTTCTTAATATTTACCGGTACATAATAAATCAAAGAACTCATTTCGCATTTATCATTGCAAGACATCTCTTGTTAAATACGTAAAGTGTCTTTGTGTTTGTCACTACATATAAACGTTTTGTAATAAGCATTATCATGAGCATCAAATGCGATTTTAATAAAAAACTTTTTATAAAATATAAACTATATTAAATTTAACTAAAATATAAACCATATTAATTTTCAGCATTACTAAATTACATTTTTCATATTTGTATTTACGTCATATTAAAACTATTTTTAATCCTTATTACAATTTTAAATTTAAATTATCTGCTATATTATCTACTGTTTCATATTTTGAAATTATAGATATTTAATCTTAATCAAATATACGTTTGATGTATATGTATATTTGAATTAGATTGAGGAGCAATTAATTGTCATGTGTTAATGGAGCAATTATTTCTCGCCACAAATTTGTACATAAAGCTGATAGAATCATCTAATATTAACAAAATCTCTTTTTCTCTCTTGTTCTAGAAACTAAAAATTCTCTTCAATTTAGGATTATATCCGGAAAATATCCGGATCGCGTTAGCAGGGAAAAGCCGATATACCCTTGTCAATATCCGACAAACATCGAATATTAGGGAAATAAGGAAATGGGGCTATTTTGATCTCTAAGCTTTAAGATCAGTGATTCTCAATATCAGAAAATTTAACATTTAGCAGTAAATGCGATCCATGATAAAATAAATTAACTTTCTCCATCTTATTTGCAAGTTTCGAGAATACAAATAAAGTAAGCAAAAAAAATATTCTCGTTATTCCCAAGCGGATTTTTACTTTTTATTGAATTCATATTCAACAGAGTTAGCCGAGAAGCTATATAAAATTGGATGTTAAACAGCCGCGGGCAAAGTTACGTCCAATTAAATTTTCGAGCAAATCTATCGAATAAGCGATATATATAAAAGAAAACGTTGGCCTAATTTAACACAAAGAGGAGGTAAAAAATTGAGATGACACCAAATCGATCACTTACCTTCGACAATGTGTGGGCGCGACGGGCCAACTCCTTCTCGTTCTCAGAATTATAGCGGGTGGTCTCGCGTGACCGACAATCGGCGCTGAGGTGCGTCCCTGATTTCTTTTTCCCCAAAGATGACCGCCGACGGGCACGTTACCATATCCCGGTATTCCAGGATGCGGTCCGCTTTCGCTGCAAGCGCGTCGCGAGAACATTTCACGTTTTTTTTCGTCACACTTCATCATCATCATCGCATGAATCCCCGTACTTGCTCGATCACCGATCGAGCTCTGCGCAAAACTCGCCGCTCGTAAAAACCTCGTGATAATAAGAAAGCGAAATATGGTCTGATAGGTCTTCTCTACGTAACGATGCGCGAGTTTTAATGAGCTCTTTTTATAACCGCACTAACAGTAAACAGTTTTCCTTCTGCCTCGCACTTAATTGCGTACACGTATACGTCATCCCCTTCATCCCGACATATACTGACAAATCATCATTACATATCACACAAAATCAGTTAATAGCAATATGGTAAAAATGTTATTCATTCATATAAAACAAAATTAATTCACCATTTTGCTCGGTATTATTCATAAAACAATTTTAAAATTCCGTAGCACTATTTAGTTTTCTATTCTATTTTTTATATCCTTGGGCTCAATTTAAAAATTTCATAGCACTATAAAGTTTTTTATTCAGTTTTTTTTTTATATCCTTGAGCCTTCCGACAAGTCAAAAGCAATGACAGATTCGCTTTGAATATGCGGCTACGAAGCGGCAAAGCGTACATCGACGTAGGTTTCCATAACAAATATCCGTAGGATATTTGTCGTTTACTTCGGGAAATTCACGGTAAGCTAGTCGTACAAAGTCGTTGAAATTTAAATCGAAAATTTGAGAGAAAATCACTGATTCATGCCACAAACTCAAATTGAACTTTGATCATTAGTAGTCAACTAAAGTACGGTAAATGTCAGTTTGAATGATCGTAAATCATCAGATAGCACTTGAAAACATTTCAAAATTATTAATCATATATCATTTCCCCCTCTCGCCACTGAAATAATGTCGTTTATGTGAATGTTCGCTTTCTATCGTTCATAACATTTGCAACAATCAACAATAACATCGCCTAATATTTGCATGTTGTTAGCATAATTGCTATCGTGCGTTCCTGCACCGATGTTCTTGTCCTGGATGCTCGTAATTTCCATCTGAAATTGAACAATCGGAATTCCCGTGAATGTCACGCGACATTTCTACCAGGAATAAAATCGGGAGCACGGAGTACATTGCAACTTGTCGCATTGTGGAACTCTATATTCTTATAGATTTTAAGCAATTATTTGAAATAGACTCTCAATGTAACAAATCTAAAGTAGTCAAATTCATAAACGAATATATTGGATATTTCCCCGATAAATAAAAATAAAAATGATAAAGTAACGCATTTGTCACTCTTTTACGTTTTCATTTTTGTAATACATATATCTATCTAAAGAAAACCAACTTCTGTGGAAAAACATTATTTACGTCAAATGTATTCCTATACGAGCTAAAATGATAACGCGATACTTCGCAGGTGAAATGCGCAAAGTAGAGTAACGCACGTAGACTAATATAGTTTCTAACATCGCGAAGCTTTTTGTAGGAGTGTTTTACACTTCAAGTATGTGGCACGGTCGAGGAGTAAAAAAGCTCAGAACACTTGCCTAGCACAGTAATGGCGCCAGGCAAGATGAGGCACTATAGAGGATACGATAGGGACATAAGATTCTACCCATTCCCCAGCGACGTTATATCGCGAGCTCAGTAAGAGCTATCAATATAGA
Source organism: Trachymyrmex septentrionalis (assembly GCF_001594115.1). Lineage (NCBI taxonomy): Eukaryota > Metazoa > Arthropoda > Insecta > Hymenoptera > Formicidae > Trachymyrmex > Trachymyrmex septentrionalis. The sequence continues at coordinate 980,403 of NW_017304228.1, read as the reverse complement.
CTACGCGCACAACTTGATATCACGCTTGCCTCGATGTTCATGGTTCTATAGACACAAGGTATTAGTACATATCCTCATATCTTTACCTAGCGATACATTTAGCATGTAATACAGCTGTCTAATTCTGTTTTATTCGCGTTCAATATTCAGTATCCAAGCAAATTACATTCGTATTTAGCGAGTTAGAAGTTTTAGAAAATTTCAATCAAATAAAAAAATCCATTTAAATTTTGCACAACACGTTATCTATTTCATAATTATGTTCATTTATATGTTTTCACAAAAAAAAATTTAGAATAAAAAAATTATTGATCATCAATCAAGCTAAAGTATTGTATCATTTCACATACAATTAAAGATTCTAAGAAAAAACTCACGCGCAAAATAAAATAGGATGTACGATTGTTATTTATACCGCTTCCATCACGATACGTTATTTTATTAATTTTAAATAATTTTTGCGATATTAATAATATTATAGCTTAATAATTCTCTAATCCCAATGTTTGAACGTGCGATGAAACGTGACAAAGATGAGGTAAAGATGATCTGAGAAATAGTTACTTTTTATGGGATAATTTCGCGGTGAACTTTCTTAAAATCGTGCCTGTATAAACTATACCACATAGACGGCACGAAAAAGATCTCGGGATGGTCGTAAAAGACTGGAAGAGAAAATATCTTCCAGCTCATAAACCTATATAGCTTTACGAGAATTACTGGCAAATAGAAAATTATGTCGCGACCAACTTTTATTTCGAATGGTTCACGACTCGTCACGTATTAAAACGAAACCGTAATTCCGATTCGGGGCGAGTCATGACATCGCTAACTTGAAGATAAATGAAACTTGCTACACAACAGGATTATCGTAATACCTTTCCATTACGACAATCAACGACACTATATAAACAAACTAAAGAACAGGACAAATATTATAGAAAAATAAGACAAACATACTATATATAGCAAAGCCAGAGGAATTGTATTACAGCTTTACTAATGAGCTTACTATCTCAGAAATTTCTCTCTACATTTGTTATACCTCAAATACTTCAAATAATCTTCGCTAAACCGAAACTCAACATGTTTAACTTTCGTGGAATTATATATTCTTCAAAAATACTTAATTGTTATAAGAAATTTATTTATAGCATATAACGTACATTAAGAAATGTTATTTTATTATTAAAAGTAGTATTAAACTTTTACGCAAATTTACATTTCCGATTTAATTTTTGCATGAAAAAATTATTCATGTGAGACATATAAAACATATTAAAAAATGCTATTAGTAAAATTAGAGCTATTTTTTGGTAATTGCTCAAAAATTGCAAAATTCGTTGTTAAATTTGTTATATTGTGATTTTTAATTTAACGTTGGATATGTTATATAAAAAATAAATGAAAAAATAAATGAAAAATATTTTTTCCACGTTCTCCTCTTAATACTCTTGTATTCAAATATAATTCTTTAAAAAATCACGTATGTTTTATATACCGTAGAGAATTGAAATATAAAAAACCGGCTTTATCTATTTCTAGTTAGTGCTCGCATCACGTTGCATATATAATATCATCATAAATATAAATTAAGCCATAAAACGTAAGCTTAGTTTAAAAGCTTCTTTGCAAATACTCTTTACGAATTAAGTTTATATGTAATCACCAGCTACGTAAATAAGAAACTTCTCTTATAAAACTATTAAGTCGACACGCGTCAAAATAAATATAACTAAAATACGATAAAACATCCCATGAATTGAATTTTAGCATTATAAGAAAGAAAACTTATTACTTAACTTATTAGAAGATTAACATCAATAAATCAAAGGCTAAAAAAATAAAATAAATACAAATAAAACATATAATCATTCAAAATAATTCCTAATGCCGGTACTACCTTCTCTTTTCTTTTTAAAATTGAAGAGATTCTTCTCAAAATTTTCGAGCAATCTTGTTCGCGCGATATTATACACGCAGAGATGGACGTCATTAGTATTCGTCTGACTCACTCTCTCTTTTTCTCAACCTCAACAAGATTCATTCGGACATATCCGCGCGTACAGAAATGCTTCTTGGATTTTAATTAAGGTAATAATTTATTGCGAGGGAAAAACAAAGTTAATGATAAAACAACAATAAAACATCAGTAGGTGCGGCATTTCAGAACTTAACTCAGATTTCAATATTATAAATTAAGTAAAATGCAAGAAATTGCGCGAAGGAACAAAACTTGTCATTCAAATGTATAGTGTAATATTTTTAAAAAATTGTTAATTACCTTGATAAGATGTAACTAGATTTTTAATATTTCAGTAGCAACAAGTAGAAGCGACACAGTAGGCGACGCTTCGATAAATTCTAATTTTGCAGTCAATAAATTTACATCGTTTGAAAAGGTATTACGTAATTCAGAACATTAACATTGTAAGTCTCATTATGCAAGAAAGTGGAAATGACAATTTAAAAAAAAGAAACGTGGAAATGGAGGACAAAAGGATACTAAAGATTTTGTAACTTCATTAAGACCGCCTGCAATGTTATACCGCTTCTATCGTACAGAAATAAAATATATAAATCTACTTTCAGTTACAGACGACATCATATTTCTACAGTTTCAAACAAAGTTAAATACGAATTAATAAGTATATACGTTTCCATGAAATCGGTGTACCTTCAAATAAATTTAAAATATCTTTCTCCAACTAAAATATCTTGAAATATTATATTATCATTATATTATATTATACTATATTATATTATATTAATAATTATAAATATTTAAAAAATGATCTCTTTATATATTTTTAACATAAATATTTTCCTAATTCTATTGCTTGAAATTATTTTTCAGATATACAATAATAAATATTATATCGTAAATGTGAGGAAAGACTAATCACGAATTGTAATCCATTTTCATTTATCCACTTAATGGTCGTATATCTACTAATCGTCGTATATTGTAAGAAAAGCAAACAAATCCCAAACAATTTCGTACATCGATTTAGTATCTTCCAACTTCAATTTAAAGATCGCTACACCATAGCAATGGTCCATGCGAATTTATTAAGATTGACGCGAAGGGACGCGATAGTTTCTTTTGCGCTCTTCAAACATTTATATTATCCCACACAAAATACGACATGCGTGTATGCGACTAGAAGAAATAAGAAATACAAAGAAATCCACGTAATATAGGTTGCCGTATGTAGGATAGGTAGTCCAACAGTGAACTAATAGTACACTATGAACCATTGCGATATTTCGTAAATGTTACGTTATTACGCAACGACTCGTATTTAAACCCTTCCTCGGCTTGCCAGTCGATTGACAGATTGCGCCATGAGCCATATAATATCACATTTTAAGAATTTTGGGTTGCAAAATAAGTTTTTTTTGTAAGTTTTACGCATTTTTGATATTTTTATTGTTATAACTATCATTTTTTTTTATTGTGCAATAGTTTTGTGTAAACATTTGGCTTTATCATTCTGTAAGCAATTTTTTTCGGTATTATTTTACCACATTATTTTGGAGACTATCGTGGAAAAAGTTAGGTGGTACAACGAATCATTTTGATGTAGTGAACAATGAACCATGCATGGTTCATTATAGATCACATAATCTTTTTTACGATAACCTTCAAAATAATAATTTGTTGTGATAATTATTTTGAATACGGCCCTTCCCCCCACCTAAAACCTTAATAAAAATATACTAATTTGACGTGTTTTCACTTAAAACGAAAGAATCTCGCAGAAAAATCGGCCTCGTAAATCCTTATTATCTTATAACTATCTATTCTCTAAATAAACATTTAAAAAGATATAGCAAAACTAAAATAATCCCAACAATTCACAGAATAAAACATGTAGCATTATTAAAAATAATGGTTTATTGAGTACATACCTTTGTACACAATGAACCATTTCCCGTTCTTTGAAATAATTGAAATTGTGGCTAAACTTAAAAAATAATTTAAGAGTTATCGTTTACAGTATGTAGCCAACTAAATTCATAAACTGTATGCCAAAACTCAGATCTTCAACTCAATAATTGAGAGAGATAAAAGCCTCTGAAATTTACATGGTTCATTGTTGAACTGTTTACCCTACGTATATCTTGCATGATTTTAGAACTCTACTCAACTTTTTAGATCTTTTTTTTCGCTAATGACGTCAATGTGAGTCATATAATTTAAAATTTCTTGCCTATTAATACACAGATGACAAGTACAAATAAGATATTAAAAGCAAGAATGCAAAGAAAAAACGGATTATATCTATTTACAATATATCTAGAGAATAACTTTTATTACAAATAACCATTTGAATAAGATTTAATAAAATTCCCTTAAACAAATGAAAAAAATAAGAAGAAAATAATAGTATAGTTGCAGTCTAACACGCATACGAATAAAAATATACACACATGTACATTGTATGGCGATAATGATCGCTTTGTCTTTAGCTGTTATCTCATAGGATCACGTCATGTCAATTCGAATCAATACCAGTCTGCACACATGAGCATTCGACGTACTGTAGGCTTGATTAAAGGAGCACTCTCTATAATTATCAAGAAATACGGTCTTCAATATCCTATCTAAAAGAAATGGATGATGAGGGAAGAAATCAGATACTATTGCGTTATCTTATAAAAACTTCATATTGGGAAGAAAACATTTCTTCCCAATAATATCGGGTGAAACATTATAACAATCACAAAGATAGAAAGTACATCGAAAGAGCTTCATATTTATTCCAACGGATTCTCTCTTCGGCTTGTTGCGATTGGCGAATAATAATGGCAGAAGCATTGTAAACGCAAAGAAACCCTAAACTGTGAAAAAATTGGTTCTTTTTCATGTAAATTTACAAAGAACTTGAAGTAGAAAATGCGAGGAAAAATTGATCGAATTTCGTCACTTTTAGTGACGAAAAAACGAATAGACGATAAAAACAAAAAATAAAGTTTTCTATCACACATCGATTCTTGTTCACGGTCTGAAGAAAATGTTGCCTACGCCTACGCCATCTTTTATGTGGTTCAGTCCCATCTTCGACCCAATTCTCCGTAATCAGATCCAATATAACTCGCGTAACCCTTCAACTGGATGCAACGAGCTGAGCCTAATCATCGTCTAATCGGTCGATGGTTCATTTCAGAGTCGGCAATAGTTAGGTCGCGCATCGACCAGATAATGAATATTCTGTTAAAAAATCAAGATGGAACGTATTATATTGCTTGGAATTATTAGTCTCGTAAAAAGGATATCTTCTCTAAGCGAATCAATGAGAGAATTAAGAATCCGTAACACAGAAAATAATAGGAAGAAAATATAACAAAAAAAAATACAGAATATTCTTTCTTTTGCAATTCACGATGTTTTATAAACATGAAAATTTATCACAATGCAATGAGAAAAAATTGAAACTATTTTTATAAGATAAAATATAATTAAATTCGTTAATCGAATATATTGTCACTCATCGATAAAATTAGCCGACAGGAGCTTGCTTGTGGTAACTAGCGCTCTGTCTTGTAAAACAAAAAAAATATTTGTCTTTGATTGCATATCAGAAAAAGCTAAGTGGCTAAGTGGCTAAGAGTTCAATAGTAGGATTCTCTTTTCTCTATGATCCTCCAATTAATGAAATAATAATAAACCATGACATGCATGCTTCTCTTTCACACACAAAGTAGTCGGAAGCGAATAATTACGAGATATATAAATTAAAAATCGTTTTAAATGCCGGTCAGAGATCGATTTACTCAAATAATTTCAATAAAATTTGCATAAATCAAATAAAACTACTTACAGCATCATACGCTTCGCAATAATCTTGATGTAGCATAGAAAGGACTTATCGGACATTATTGCGTATTATTACAAAGGCTATAATCCTGCTTTGTTTTCGCGTGCAACAACTAAGAGCTCGTATTATGGGCGCATGTGACAAACCCTTTGTCACAGTCGACTCCAGATCGTTTTACTTGATTACGAATGATTCGCACGGTAATAGAAGCATCGATCGATAACTATGATTTTGAATGCACTGAATTTCTAGCATCAAGAATTTGTAAAAATTAATGAAAATTACGAATGATACATTTCTTTAAGTTGACTAATTAAGCAATGCGCATTACCATCACAATTGATCTAGCAGTTATTAAACGACTTTCAATAAATGACGGAAGAGATGTCCCTTCAATAAGCGATTTATTTGAACATTGTTCGCCATCGAGAGAACATCGATCTCCGGTGTATCTCCAAAATAGAAGTTTATCCGTGATACAACTCTCTCCGTATGGCAAAAGTGCTCGCTGGAGCTTGCAAGAGAGTCCATCAAAGTTTCGTCTATGGCATACTCGATAGTGCAATCGCGACGATTTACATACATACATAAACACGGATATCACGAATGCAGTAGATTCATGGAAAACAGAATTGTAATTCAAAATCAGTTATCAAACAGCATTATCAAACGGATGATTTAAATTATTTGCGTATCGCTTTAACAGCTTCCCTATTATTCCCATTGTTCGGAAGACTAATAGTAACGTCGAGTGACACTCGATTCTCTCGAAAAGAGTAAATTACAACTTTGAATAAACGTTAATTGAATAACGTTAATTGTGTAACTGATTGAGCTGCAGTTACTTATCGTACTAGAACACTGTTACGAACGCGATACGAACTCCTCGGATCTCTCTACAAGCCTGTGACAAGGTGCATACCAATGAGTCAACAACAAAGGCGAATGCCGCATCGTTCCTACCTGTACGTGAGCGCAAACTGAGAGTCTGTATTGTAACGTGCGCACGTAAGGTCGAACGTATTCAACAGAGTTAACGATAAAGTTCCTACACGGAGCACGTGAATGAAGCGCTTAATGACAATCGCCATTCGTGACTTTGGCATTTTGCTGGAAAATTATATAGCATTATGTATAGAAGGCTTATAGAACGTTTGAGATGAGATATTAAGCGTAGCGAGCCGTGCGTGATTAGTTGAGATTGTTCAAGAGATAGATAGGAAGGGGTAAACTCATTAATATAGTTTCTGATTCATTTGTGATTGGTAAGCAAAGCATTTAAACAACAACACTGAGAACAGCTTTACTAAAACTCGCATGTACGTCGACGTATATTCCGGTTATTTAGAAGGATAATCTTGTATTTCTTGCTTGCGAAAGAATATGTGCTGAATTTTTGTAAAATATTCTCTTTACTCTTAATTTTATCACAAATATATAATTCTGTAACTTGATTTTAATTATCAAGAACAAATTTTTATATTATCTAGCACATTATAAACGCAAAATATCTAATAATGTTGCAATCTTACAATACATTATAATTTGCTTTCATAAATTGTCTTTGTGTATCATTTTTCTCTTCTATATATCTTCTTTCTTATAATCTTTATATCAAAAACTGATATTTTATCAAACAAGCATATAGTACATATATACCATAAGTTAATTTATTTAAGTAGACTTAACCTAACTACAATTGGGCATCGCTTGTTTACATGCCGCTGGATACAAATACCTGCTGAATCATGAAAACAACGCTGAATCACTGATACGATTTTCCCTCGAAAAAGTAACTGAAACACAGTCTATGAAAAGAATAAAATAATGCGTCATTCGATATGCTCTTTGCTGCTGCCGCTATCTTATTGCCAGGAAAGAGAAAAGGAAATTCGTTTCGCAAATCGGTAGCAGACGTCTCGTATGATCATTACAAACGCAATATTTTCCATCTCGTTTAATCATTTCAACGATGCATGACTACTAGCCCGGAGCGAACTCGAACATCGCAAAGCAGTTAACACCACAGCCTGGTTAAAAGTACTTTCCTGTTGTAACTTAATTACACAACACGAGTTAGTTACACGATAGTGTTCACAGGTAAATGTACTTATTTGACATTTTAGAAGGTTGATGGTTAAAGCTAATACTCTAGTGTTTGCGATAGAAACTAACGCGCTACTTTCTGCTTATACAGCATTAAATTCTACGTTCTAAAAACAAGGACTTGAGAATCCTGCTGAAGAAATATTATTCTACTCTCTCAAAAAATACAGAAAAATTAAGAACATTTAAAATACGGATTGATCTCCATCCTTTCTTAAATTACAGCTTTTCCCTCTAATTATATGTATATATATCTTTCTGACTTCTTTCAGTTTCAATGTCAAAAAAATGAGAGATTGAACTTTTAAATCACTCATTTTACCCATTATCATCACAAAACTGCTGTTTGCCGCAAAAAATCCACAAAAAAAGACATATCCCCTCGGGAAATCAAACAATTGAACCAGAGTGATACCACTTCCAATTCCCTAAAAAAAAGGGAAACCAATGGCAATCGTGTCGACCTTTCCATTTATCCATAAATATTAAGAAGAATATAAAGAGAAAATAAATGTCTTCATGAAAAAATAAATGTGACACATTCGTAACACATGCGAATAGATTTAACTTTAATTATAGAATGTATTATATATATGTAACCAATTAGCTATTCAAAATGTAATTATCTGTAATCGTCTAATATAATTTGTTATAACTACAAAATATTATAATCTTCGTTGGCAAACGACACAAATAGTTCTGTTTAACAATAAATCAATTAATTAACAATTATTGATGTAAATGAAATTTATACGGCATTAAATGCACATATATATTACACATATATTAATACTATTCAACTATTTAATAATGTAATTTTGTTATTATATTAATTATTCGTTTGTGTACGATGCAATTTGTAAAATAAAACAAACATATTTCATCTCGCACTGTTATCTGTTACAATTCAAATTCTCCATTGAAACTAGCAATTGCATACCTCGCGATACATCATTGCATATGTGATAGTTGAGGCGTAACACTTAGTAATTAACCATATTGTAAATCGTCATTATTCATTGCAAATATCAACGATATAATAACTTTGCCAAAGAACACGACTGATGCATGAGAATCGCGTATTTAAAGAGTTAAATTCACGATATTACAATGTCGATATTACAATATCGATAAAATTGCAAATATGCATTAATCAAATTTTGTTACAGAGCAATAATTGCTTTTATTATATGCAAGCAAACATTGCTCCAAATATATTAGAAAGTAAAATATTTATTTTCTTATTTCTTAAAAAAAATTATACATACTTTATATTTAAAATTCCATAATGTTTAATTATCAGCACTTAAAAATTCTCAATTTTTTAATTTTCAATTGATGATAAATTTGTTTAATTTTGCAGCATTCAAATAGTTTGGAATATTTTAATTATTGTATAATACTTGTGACAATAAAAAAGTTGAAATAATATACCTTGAATTTTAAAATAATCAGAAATAAAATGACTGTTCTTAACCAAGATTATTATTTCGATAATCGATTAAAGTCAATTCATTATCCTTATTCTTGCTTGCTATAACATATTGTTATTCACTTCGTGTATTCCCAGTAAACAGGATGCAACAAATTAAACTCTGTCTTTCTTTCGCAAACAATATATATACTATATATACAGAGCTTAAAAGCTTCATACAATATATTGTATATCCAAGCAGATATTACGAACATACTGTTCAATATGTCAAGAATGTATATTACATTCTAGGCATATTTAAAGAGTAAAAGAACTTCATTTGATTACAGCAGAAAAAATCTTATATATAAAATCATATATAAAATATAAATTGTTTCATATTAAAATAAAGATTACTTCACAAATTGCGCTGTAATTGTACATTCCTGTTAACTAGCAAATGATGATATGTCATGATGGTAAATTATTTTGAATTATATCGACGGATGAATACACCGCGTACGTTTTACAGCAGATCGAACCATACAAATTGCTACCGTTGCTGATATTTCGAATGCCAATTGTGATAATTATTTTCGCAATCATGTTGAAACGAAATAACGAACGAATACATCATTGATGTGAGCTTGAATTACAGGTACCCTTTATTATAGGCACGTGCTGAGCGTTAAGTCTATTTTCAACGTTTGAAAATAAACGATGCATGATTCACTAAAGGTCTAAAGATATCAAGTAATGCAAACATTTTCAATGCGTACATATAAATTAGTTTGATTGAAGGCCATACATAAAGTTGTTTTGAATGGAAACTAAAGCGAATTAATTGCCTATAATTGCATTATCTGGCGCATCCGGTGTAACATTATGAACACCGCAATCAAAGCTGTGCAAATATCTAATTGCATATTGAACCTCTTAAGCGAAGAGCAACTATATAGAACCTCTACATGTATCTTAGCTATCGCGAATACAAGGAAAATTACATTAAGATGTTGCATGCACAACGACAGTTGTAACAGTTTAAACGGCTCTTACCTACGGAAACTGCGATTATTAAACTGAATGATATGACAAGATATGAAAAACATAGAACACTACGCAATATACGTCTATAAACTAACAAAAATAATTAATTAAAAATGAAAAATTAGATAGAATTAGATTTCTTCTGTTAGAAAAACTTTTCTTAGGTACTTTAATGCCTTTTTTAATTTTATAAAGATCTTATAATTTTTAAATAAATCTTATAATAAAAAAATAATAAACCGATTATATAACATTAACTCAGCATTACTAAATATTATAAAATTTTATTTCAAACGTTACTTTACGTGACAGAATTGCAAATCTATTTTTTTCTACGTACTCACATTCAGAGGATTCATTCTTTGCAAAATTCATATCACCCCGTGACTAGAAATTCAAAATACAGACAAGATACTGCTTCCATAAAAAAGAATAAGAAAAAACGTATGGATTCACATAAAAGAAACAAGATTTAAATGGGGCACGTAAAACCATCATCGATTCCGCAGCAATTATTGTATGAATGAAACGTAGCTAGAAAAGAACAATATTATACAGATAATTCACGCAGAAAGCAATTAACGTGTACAATCATTCTCACAATAAAAAAAAGATCAAATTGTTGCACTCAATCATCCGATGATGAAAACTTTTTATCGATGGAAAACTTTCTTGGCAACTTGGCATCAATAAAAACCATCTAACTTGCTTAATATCGATGCTAATGCGTGATATTTCAAATTAATGATTCTTTAAACGATTTTATAATTGACAAAATTATTCAAAATTTAAAGGACGATATTGTAAAACGTTGCAGATATAAATATATCATCTCTATTAATAATTCTCAGTAATGAATTTTTCTTTAAAAAAAATATTACTGTTACGTCTTTAGAATTAATCAGTATAACATCCTGTAAAATTTTCCCTTCCTGTAAAACATTCGGGAAAATAAAAGATAGGTATGCCCAAAAATTCGTTTGGTATTAACAATTATTTTAGTGCAATTCTCATAAATATCTGTTAAAATATTTTGATAAATTGCACGACAAATTATATATGGTTTATTTTACTCCGATATTTGAATCGTATTACAATTTCTTTTTTATTAAAAAATATTTATAAAAATGCGTACGTTTAAAGAAATTCTTATATATAATACAATATGCGATTATTGATCAATTTTTTTTGCATTCACGTTAGAATAATCCACGTTAGAATGAATAATTCGATGGCCAACGAAATCATAAAACTGAGAAAAACAAAGATATTTCAAGGCTTCAACAGTCGCATGTCAACCTTGCGCAAATCCTAGCGTCACATATTTCCACGCTTTGCAATAATGCTATGTAATAATAAACACGCGATGTTTTTACATTGCCTGATATACCTAACTCATTGCGTAATTTTATAATCCCATTTTGATTCAAAATGCTTTTAGCTGTTTACGATTGTTTGCACTATTTCATTCCTGAATACTTTGGAAAGCACTTCCAAGGCATATACTTAAGTAACAAATTGTTGAGAGCAATATCGGACAGCGGAGCAATCTCGTTAGAACATAATGGATTTCTCAACTTAAGTCTTGACCCTCGCAACTAAATTGGACAGTATTAGCACGCAAGAAAACCTTACAATAGAATAAAAATCGGATTGTTTTCTAGTATATGATGAATAGTTCTCTCTCTATCATCAATTCAGTTTTAGTTCTTAAAAATAAATGAAAACAATATCGCTCTCTTCAAAAGTGATACAACTCAAAACGTTTTATTATCACAAATAAATTAAGTAAATATTACCAATCAAAAGTGAATTGACTTAATTTCATAAAAAAATAGTCCAAATTGATGCAACTTAAAAAGGAGTTAATTAAAAAAAAATCAAAATCGTCATAACTCAAAAAGGAACTTTTTTAGAATTATGAAATGAAAATGATAAAAATGATATTTGCCCATGTTAAGAATATATTCTTTCCGCTGATATTATTTGATTAATCACTAGGTAATTTTCTGTCAAGTTAAAAATAATGTTTCCCCTTTTCCGAAAAATTTAATTTTTTAGTCACTTTTGAAGTAAGGAAGTGATATGTTATCTGCACAAGCTTATTATACAAATACAGCAAAAATATAGATAAAATAATATAATAAATTACTTGTTGATGTAATGTGAAATACACAAAATCAAATACCTTATTCTGTCACTCGAGAGAAGTGCTTCAAGTCAAACAGTCGTTCTGATTTGTTTTTAAAAAACTGCTTAAATAAGATCTTGGTTGTATTTGTTCCTATATCTCTACATGTCTCTGTAAATGTTCGTGAGAAGCGCTACAAAAGAAAAAACAGTTTACGTAAATCCCTCGTAAATAGTTTCGGAAATTCGAATCGTGTGATACAAAATCGCGAGTATCGGAAAAATATATATCGCTACGTCTAGGGTGCTATATTTTTTCAGAATAACGTAATCGGCGCCACGAAAATTCAACGAATGGTACGGCATCACGCAATGCACTACGATATTTTCCACGGGTAATCCGCGAGTGACGGCACGTAATTCATTATGCAAAAAATAGCTAGAAAATAGGCGAACTTTAACTCTACAAAATAATGCATGGTGTGTTTATCTCGCGACAGGCGAACGTGCCCGTTTTATCACGACCGAAACTGAAGCGACGTGAAAGCTCGATATTTGCTTTGTAAGCTAAGAGGGAAAGATTAAAAACAAAGCAATCTATGCGTGAAGGAAACGCGAGTAAATTATAAAATGCATGATGCAATTATAAAAATGCAATTATAAAATGCACGATAAAAATTTTGAATTTATCAAAGAAAACAAAAAAGATTATGTTCTTCAATTACTAAACAATCATTGCTTTATCAAAAATGTATAAAAAATTACGACTATCTCATGCGTACTCATTTTCCATATAATATATGCTTTATATATGTACAACAAAATTGCGTCATGTTACACGTAGAAAATAAAATTCTCATTATAAGATTAGAATCTCTATTAAATCTCTATTATATCTGATATTAATTTATAGATAACTAAATATAATTTCAATACAATTCAATGTAAATGTATTCAACTGCTATATTTATTTCAGCAATATTTATGTTTAACATATTAAATTTTTCGGCAGCATTATTATCACAAAATTCAGTGACATTATTACAAATTTAATTTATATCATGTTAAATAAATAATCTTTTTTATGAAACACAATAGAGCGGCCACAATTAACAAATCGCGTTATACAAACACGTTCATCGTTTTTTTCTAGAATAATTAACTGAAACTTTAAGCTGAAACTTTTCGAACCTAAAGTTTGTTGAAGTTCAAACAACTGCAAGTTTGTTCGCCACAGGCAATTCTCTTTTCTGAGAAAAGTTATACCAATTAAGATACTTCTGTGATCGGATTTCAATGGCATTTTGCTCTAAACTTATAAATAGATCTTTCGTGGGTCCAGAAAACAACCGGGAAAACGAGAATTGCAAACCGTTCGTCGCGCAAAAATGGTCATTTAGTTTTGTTGACCCTTACATATTTTTTACGAGCAACAATACAGCTGTTTGAGAAACGCTTTTTCTTAAAAGCTGGATGGAGCAAAGGATATATATGATATCAGTGAGGATGTTTGAATCGCAATCGATTTTACAGATCAAATCGATGACCTGGATATACACGACATGATAGTGCATTAAATCGTATATTTAGAAAATAAGAAGAAAAATTGTTATAAAAATATGTATAAAGGCTAGAGAGCCGGGCAAGATGTTAATACAAACAACATTCACATTACCATATAATACTGACTATATATGATATTTATTAAACATAAAAATAAAAATAAAATCTGACATACATTTTGACCTTTTACGGCAGGTCATTCTCAGTGTAATAAAATTAATTAAACCGGCTTACATTCCAAAATTTCCGTTATTCAAAAAAATTATGACACGCATCTTAATTTCGCCGCAATTGTCATGGACATAGTGATTACTAAATTTCCCAATAGATTGAAATTATAATGACGTTGATTCCGCGTTGGGATGTAACATCTTAACTGTATGTTTCTTTTCACGTAGAACTCTCTCTCTCTCTCTATTGCTTTAATTTGATTCAGCAATTTATTAGATAATCACTAAAAAGTAATCTAATTGAATACAGATGATTCCCATGATTCGTTAACATTTATAAAAATTTTTTCGACAGACGATTATCCTGATTTACCATTGTTACAGATTACTTATGTAACAATAAACAATAAACAAGAATGATCGTCTGTCAAAAAAATTTTTTAATTACACTGAGGATGACCTATTGTCGAAACATACGTCAGATTTTTTTATTTTTATTTTTATCTTTAATAATATCAGCATTATATCAGTAATATAAATATTGTTTGGCATTAAAATCTTGCCCGCCTCCATAGCCTTTTATACATATTTTTATAAATTGAATTTTATTCGTTGGAGAGCCTTTCTTTTATTTTAAAAAATTATCTATGTAAGAATTTTCGCTCGCCCACATATTCTATTGCGTACACGGAAAAGCTAGTTTTGTTGAAATATCTAAAAATTTAGCTAGTTACAAATCTGAAAATAATTTTGATGGATCATCAAAATAATTATGTAAAACGCTCAAACTGATTGCTAGAATGTCAAAACTTCTTACAGCATTGCTCATTATACTTGAGATTCCTATGTAATTATTTTGATGGATCAAGAAAATTATTTTCAGATCTAGCTGAATTTTAGATACTTCAGCAAAATCATTCTTTCCGCGTGCCATATATTGGCAGTATATGAGTAATGCAAATTAAACAATTCTCATTGTAAATCTGTCTAACTAGTGTGCCAATTATAAACTTCATTAATTATGAATAGAATAAATTTAACGAGTCTTGACACACACCTCGTTCGGCATCAAAGCGAATCGAATTTTAATTTATCAACGAAACAAAATCGATGTTCGCATTTTCACAATGATGCATTCGACAATCACGCCAATTTTCTGCGACATATACGTCGTAACACAGCCGCTGGATACGAAGCAATTGTTAATAAAAGCGGAAAATGCGAGAATTCAAAATGCACACTGCGGCGCACGCTATCACAGATGTAATTCATTGCGTTTCAGCTCAGATTATATATATATATATTATGCCGTCGCGACCGCGACGACACACGCGTGCCGCTATAAAGCAGAGTCCTTGTGCCATTACTAGCTGTGGAACGGCAGAAGGAAGATTACTAGGAAAAAAAAAGAGTCGTGAGGCTTTCGCCAGGCAAAGCAGAAAGAAATATGAAACTTTGTTCAAAGAAACTTTCTCCTCATTTATCTAGAGCTACGACGCGATAAGAAATACAAATAATTTCTACGTCACAACGTTGAGAAGTATTTGCAAAATAATAAAAATAATATTACTACTAATCACACACTATACGCATAAATAACGTAAGAACGCAATATAACGTGCGCGTGAATTTCTAGATATATTGCGACATAGAGAAGAAACGATTATATCAAGATTTTCTCTCTCACATCCAATTTTCTTTCAGAAATTTCCAATTTACTTTCATTAAAACGAAAATGAAAAATACTTCATGATACTTCTACATCTAAAAGCAGAATTATATCAAAAATTTCATGAATTGTAATAGAAATTGCCAAAAATTTTTCACACTCTTTAACCCTGGAAATACGCTGAAAAGATTTTCGATACTTTTTTTTTCAAATTTCTCTATGCTGTCATTCATTCAATCATGCTTATTCCGGGAAAGCTTTTTCGCTTTAAACGTTCAAAGGTAAAGCGACCTGATTTTAAAGAGCTTATTAAATTCAAAATTCTCCAATATTATATGGCATTAGTAGCGAAGTATTAAATTACTATAATAGAAGATATTTGTTCTGTGGTCGATTTCTTAAAGACAATTTTACACAAAGTATCCCAGAACCATTGAATAACCATCCAATTATATTCTTTCTCGATATCGCCGTGTAAAATCATTCAAAGCAATTCAATAAAGTTGAGTTCCACAATGCAACGTTTTTTTGTTGACAGCTAACTTTCGAAATTCAACTTTTTAATTATTGCTGAACTTTATCTTATATATATGTTAATTTGTGATCACAGATATTTCCCTTCGAGAGAGATCTAGAAACAAACAAAAGAATAGATAAAAAGAAGCAATATTATCTCAACATTAAAATAACAACCTGATATTCAAAGAAAATAAAAATTTGGGAAACGGTGAAGTGTTCTATAACATTTTGAGCTCCTGAAATATGCCAAGACCAATCTTGTTGTCCGTTTTTAACATGAACAAAAAAACAATAATGACCGTCGACGAGAGATATGACCCCATTAATAAAGTGTCAGAAATAATAGAGGCAGGCATTTCTTTTAAAGATGGTGTTAATTTGTACGCTTTCATATCTCGACACAGTTAGACTTTCCATTAATGCACTTATGAAAAAATCACAGACTTTTATCTTTCGCGCAAGATTACAGATAAAAACAAATTTATGTCTCTTTCTCTCTCTCTCTCTCTCTCTCTCATTCTGTCTCTCTACTAAAAGTAAATTGAAAAAGCTACAATACAAATTCGTTACATCATAAATGTTGTATTTCGAAAGCGGTGATAGCTCAAAATCACTATTGCGATTGCCTAAAGCAACAATGATTCACGCTCGAAGAAGTTCAGTCGTAGTGCTGAGCCGGAAATCGTACTAGGCGCTTTATCCACTTTACTTACAATGTATACAATGCACTTCTAGTCCGTATTTCAGCAGGAATTCATTTCTAGAGACTGCGCAATTACGCAAATTGGATCTCTTCTCTTTATTGCGGACTCGATTTGCTATTATTTCGCACTGCGTTACGTATTATTGTCTTGCAACGGAAGCAATCGAGCGTCGCACTTCAATATCCGGAAATCATGTCCTCTTCTTCGTTCGACGATCGTACCGTGTAATAAAGTTTGCGATCAGTTCAGTTTATGACAAAAGTAATGTGCTGGCTTCGTCAGTTCTATAACGAGCGGCTGTCTCGTACAGTTACAACTCTACCATTGGTTTTCGGTATTTTCGAAATATATGGCAATGAGACCTCTTTCTCTTTTAGCGCGTCGCAGTTCCATATATTTCAATCGTATACCCAATAACTTTCTCTACCTCTTCTCGATGTCACATTAAATTATTTTTTACATATACATAAAATAAAAAGTATTTCTCTAAAAAAAATAGCGGACGTAACAGAACTCTTAATTAAAGTTGCGTCATTGATTTTATTTCGAACACAAAAGAGAAATTCAATAACTTCCAGAAAAAAAACTTCGTACGAGAATTCGGTGTTTATCTCAATTTCGCGCGCAAACGACATTAATTCCACTCTTGATCAGAACGATCGTCTACATCTCAACTATCAGGTCAACAAACACCAATTCCCAAGATTTCCCATGTGCTTTTCTCGTCGAACTTTTCTCCAGAACTTTTATCTCCGTTGCAAAATAAAAGAGCAACCCTCTTTTGCCAAAATTGAAGATACATCAACGAAAATCATATCTGATTATATCGTCTAATTATCTCAAAATAATGTTCATTCAACAAACAAAACATTAATCTGTATTTTGAACACATTTTTATTATTAAATTGATTTCTTTAATTCCATGGAAGTTGAATATATTTGTTTAACTCTTACTTTATATTAGCTTTGAATATGTTTTTGAATAAAAGAAAAATCAGATTTAAATTTAACATTATATTTTATATTCAGTAATATATAAATAAAATATGCGATATTAGATATAGATATAGATGACCACCATCCATAAATCCTAGGAATGAAATTTAGAATGTAGAAATTGTACATAGAAGGAAGAATATAGATTTTCATGTTTGTTGTATGTATTGTTTGTAGTAAGAAAGTTGGAAAATGAAAAAGTTTTTTCAAGAAAGTAGAAAAAGTTATCGAGGTATATACGTAGGACGTGCTGCAATGATCACACGTGATTCTTCACACAGTTTGGCAAGTAAGAAAAATAAAACTCGTTCGAAACGCGACTTCAATCATCTGTTTCCTCCGAAATTCTAATCGATAAAAGTTTATATCGAAAGATCCAAATCAGATTGTAGTGCGAGATTTCTCGAAAAGTATATAACTGGTTCCATAAAATTATATCAATCACTTTCCAACACCAACGGATCAGAATTTAACCGAAACACCGAAATGTCGAGAAACATTCATATCGCACTTATCAAGTTTATGATAATATTTACTACTCTCTTTCTCTATCACGGGCGCAAACTGTCACGTTACGTCCATGTCTCGCCTGTTTTACGTCACACCACTCGAATTGATAACGACGTGTCCGCAACCGGCTCCGACGACCGAATGAGCACAAACGTGCGCTTTCGGCAGGTGCGGGCGTGACTCCGGCAAAATGCTCCGAGAGAGACTCCGCGTGACGTTGAAGCTCCGGAAGCTCCGTCAACGCGCCGCGGCAACGTTTACGCGCGACTATCAGTTTTTCGACGTAGAAGCACGCGCGACGCGACGCGACGCGACGTGATAGCATGCGTCGCCGGCGAGCGCGTGCGTCGCCTCTCCCGACGCGAAAACCGCGAAGAAGCCGGACACCCCCGCGGAGCGAAACGCGCGCGACCGTCCGCAAGGCCGTCGTGGTCACAACAAAACGTGAGGCTGCCCACCGGGTGCCCACGAGGAGTGGCAGGATCGTGTCATCGACTCCTCGACTATTGCGACATCTTGATGCTACACGATCTAACCGCGAGCTCTAAGGGTTTCTATCTGCCAGGAGCACCAGATATATTACCAAGCAACTCTCCCTCGTTGTTAAACAAACATTTATTTTGGATCGGAAAGGATCGTGTATTTAATTGGGATATAAATATCGAAAAAGGAATGAAGATGTGATGTGTGTAAAAAGTATCTCGTGAAGAACTCTTCATTTTATCTCCTTCCTCTTTACAATATTGCTATGTCGTGAGGTAACATTCGCAGTAATACCGGCGTACCTGGCAGCGGGAGCTAACCACTACTTCGGATGAGATAATACAACATTATATTTTCCGACATGTAATGAACAATAAAATGAATAGTCATTATTGCTTTATGAGTTTATGATATTTTGATGACCTTTAAATAATTCTTTTTATTCAAAGTAGGTATTCATTTAATAGAAATTAATTATTACTTGTGGCAGTAAAAAAATAGAAATAAACCTTTGAAATTACTAAGGTTAAAGCATTTGCAAAGATATATGATAATTCATTTTAAAAAAATACATTTGTATGAAAAGTAAAAATAAAATCGAAATTATATCCCGTATATTCAGATCTACAATACAATTAAATTGAAAAATTGAATAAACATCGTTTCAATAATTTTATTATTATTATTATAAATTTTATCGTAGAGAAAATCATTTCAATCTAACGTTTGTGACAAATTCGCAATTACTGTGCTCATTCCATCTGCGAATACATCAGAACGACATAAGTAAATAGACCTTTCATTATTCAAATAGAATCGAATCAAATGAAATTACTGCAGCGAATCGAACTTTCATTTAAGTGAGGAGGGATTATTACGTCATCAGCAATATAACGTTTTATATCATCTGCGTCTTATTTAAACAAATAAAAATATGTTTGATCGACAAAAGATATCTATTTACTAAATACTAAACTACTTATTATTCGTTAATGTAGATACACTTATTCTAGTATAACTTCTAATATTCTATATTAGGAGAAGGTATAACATTATCAAATATAGGAGGGCACGATGAAACCTCTAAGCGTAATAAGTTGCCCCGTGTTACATAATAAGGGAGCTCATATTGTTACTTTATTAACATAGAATCTGATATGCATCTTCTATGCATATGATATTACATGTCATCTACTGAAGAACGTGATCAAAATCGAAACATTTATTGTGTATTCCCTGAATCGTCTTTACCATTTTCCTTATCCTCGTTTTTTTAGATGACTGACGGACGGTCACTTTTACTATTTTAATCAAATTTTGTTATCATAGTTACTAACAATCGAGATAAATCGAGTTTCTCCTACGTATCAAGAATATATATAAGCGTACACTAAATTCGAACGTTTAAGTTAATTTTCCAATCGACTGAACTATACGAGAATTATGTTTGATATCAACAAATGAAAACTGTACAAGAACAGCTCGTTTGGTACAAGAGAGACATCGATTTGTGCGGATCGATGAACGGCTAGCTATGTGAACCTTGCAGTCGGTAACTGTCCCGACGACAGGAGATGAACTATCGGTCAGGCCCTAGGATATACCCAATACGATGAGAAGTCGTTTATATATTGTAAAAAAACATACACTATTACCGACCAATAAAATAACAGGAGTGATGAATAATTCCGCGACGAGATAGATTCGCGATTCTCTCTTTCTGACGTTGATAAGGCGAAAGGATTCAGAACCTGATGACGCAGTACGGCATGAACTTATGATGATAAGTAAGTCAAAAATATATCTTACGATAATATGCTAGCATAAACGATAGATTGAAATAGCAAAAATCAATTAAAATCTCCTAAAATGTCCTTAGACCGTTTCATTATTTTACATTACGTAAAGTTGATGTTCGTAGAAGTTTAGGTTTTAAATGTTTTATACAGTGTCATTTTATACGTTAAAATAAAACGGACTATTGAAATGATAAGCAAGATATGATAAGAATAATCGCAGAGGGCTGTAATACGTGTCACCTTACTCAAGTATAATACGCGATATATTTAAATAAATTGTTCCTACTGCATTGATTTGTTAATTATAAAGTTATTTCAATCATAATTACTCAATTAGTATAGTCGAATCTTCAATGGATCAGTGCACATTCGTATCTACATAGGCTATGTGATAAAGTCAAGATCACCTTCATAAGCATGCAAATTTATGTTAACGATGACATATACAACCAAATTACCATGATAATAACATACAGAGGGATCCGTTTTTCAGTGGACCCGCATGAATCTGTGTTCACGGCAAGACCAGTTAATTATCCATCCGACAATGTATACCAAAGAGAAACAAGAAAAGAACACCGTAACAACGTAACACGTTCTAATGGCAATTATTCATTTTAACAATCCCGAATATTCCATCACTAAATGTTAAATATCGTTAAAATTTCACTGCAGAATAACTGCAGTGGTTTTCATTTCTGACTTAATCAGCAATTTTACACGTAATATAAACGCTCCCCTACGTTTAACGAAAAAAAAAAATAGTAAGCTATAATTACAATTTATTAGAAACCTCTCTCCAATTTACAGTGACATAAACGTCCTTTTGCAATAAGTCTATATTATTTGCGATGCGCACGATTCGGTGCAACGTTGCGGTTTATTGCGACAGAAATACGTTGTTACGGAAACGGAAATTGTAGGAAACAGCGAAGTAGATTCTATTAGACTTACCTAAGTGCACGCCACTCCCCGTCTGTGGTTGTGGTCGGCGCGGATGTGCTCTTACTCGGGAGACTCAAACGAGGACCGATGCGCAATGTCATAGGTCGCCTCCTTCGCGTGTAATCTGAAATAATCGAACGATACAGAGATATCTCTGAAAGCGAGGTCATGCTCCGACGTTGCACGCGTAATCCGCCATCCTCCTGGGAAGCAACATTGTATCGCCAGAAAGACAGGTGTTTGCGGAGAAAACATCGATTTAAAGGGATTACTACCGTGTGGCATTGAACAGGTCATGATGATAAATTCCGATCGCGTGTAGACAATACATAACACAATTTTGTTTTTTTCTGCAAATATCGAACATAATGGTTGGATAGTCGATTGTACTTCAAGTATTTCACTTAAGCCTATTATGCAATTGTGTTTTGTGGGCGGACACCTGATACTTTACAAATTTTTATCAATAAATTTTATTCCATATTCTATTGTGTTCAATGTTTTAGATAAAAATGTTATTTATTTTAAGAACATCCTTAATATTTAAAAACTTTAATATTTAAATAAATAAAATTTCAAAAAAATTATACATACAATAAGTTGCGTGATCTCCAAAAAAATTCATTTGTCAATTTTTATAAATTTTTGAAAATTTGATTATTGGAAATATAAATATTTATATCTTTAACAATGAATACAATTGATGTTTCATATATTGCGTCTTTTTTCTCAATGTAAATATTTGTATTATCTCTAACAATGAATACAGTTTATATTTCATACATTGTGTCTCTTTTCAATTTAACCTCGATGTAACATATTGCATAAAATAAAGATTGATATGATCATTGCATAAAAAAATTGTAATTGCTATTCTTTTCTTTCACACGCGTGTTTCATACGAAATAATGATTAAAAAATCTTACCATTTGCGGAACAAAGTGAGTTCCGTCCGTGAAAAACGTGTGGCGATAAGAATTGGGAGTGTGGATTTGTGGGGGTTGTCGGGGAGGTTCGACTCGGAGCCGATGTGGTAGTCCAAGGTGGTACTACATCTCGTACGGCATTTGATTCCGTCGAGACGATGGGAATCTCATTGGTCACCCGTACTTCTATTCCCACAGACTGTCAACAAGAGCAATTAAATATTTACATATTTAAAAAGATATATAATATAAAATATTTTTTACAGTTATAATATATAATATTTTTATAGCAAATTTCAAACGTAGCTATCACTTTATCAGATTTTTTAAATATTCAATAATATAAATATTAATTTAGATTTAATAAATATTATTTAAAAATTAAAGCGCCGCGAAAATAAAATTCGTCTCAATCTAGAGAGAAGGACAATGAAGTCTTATTGCTTAAATATCTATATATTATTCATTTTCAATTATTTTTATAATTTAAAAGATGTCATTGTCTCGATAATTTAATTAAATAATATTTCATGCTACGAGGTCAAAATATAAAATAAATACTTTTAGTGACAAATTATTGAAACCTATGACATTTACGATAGAATAATTATACATAAAAATATGCGAATAATGTTAAAGAAAATTTTATTCCATTTTATATTCCTTACAACCACGTTATTAGGCCATAAATTCGATTATAACTGACCAAAATTTGTTCGGAAATTTCGTGGTTCAAACGTGGGTCGCGTCAAACTAGAACTACTGTTACATTGTCTATTATTACGAACTGAATTACGTACAAACGTCGCGAACAGATACTGGGTACTATAAAATGTAATTAACATGTAATTAACGACACAAAGGCAAACGTTTGTAATAAAATCGAAATGTTTAATCGAATTACAAATATCACTCCGTATCGAGTGACTAAGGTACTAAGGCTATATCTAACTTCAGCCGGCAATGCCTGTTGACTCTATAATGTATACAGCTCCTCCTGATAGTAAGATATACGAGGTACTAAATTAACGATTGTACTTTTCCGGAATTTCTCATTTACAACATACTGCTGATACGAAGCAAAATGTAAAATTTCAACAGTAGCACATAAATGTTGTATTCTACGTCGGATTAAAAAACGGACAGCAACATACATTAATACAATTAATTAAATTATTTTCGAACTCTATTAAAATATTAAAATCCTCCCAGAATAAAATTCGGAAACCTAAAATCAATAATTAATTATGTTTTTTATTTCTAAAATAAATCTTTATAGTTACTTTGGAAAATCGGATATATTTATTTAGATATTACAAAATGTCCAAAGTTAACAAACTTCAATAAAAAGAAATTACATCCGTAATTGAAATTCAATGTCAAATTACATCGCTGTAAAATAATACTTACATTTTATAAGTCTAAAATATAAATCGTCTGTTAATGATATCTATTTCACACCGTTATAAATATATCGATGAGAAATAATACACAGCCGATTCATAAATGATATTATATCGCGTATACGAAGCTGTTATGAGATTGCGACGCAAATGCATGTTAGCAAATTAATGTGCGTAGAAATAATTGGGAAGATAATTAATGCAGAACCGATAACGAGGAAATCATCTAATTGATGACGAACGGTTTCACAGTTATGGAAACATGACTTCGTTATCGTAATCACTTTTCAACAAACAACACTAAAGTCGTGCTGTGCTTCCATTAAATAGAATCAATAAGTAAAATTATAGAGATCTAAAATATTCTCGTTAACAATATTTTTATATTTCTTTCCGCTTCTCCCCAAAATAACGCAGAATTCAATGTAAGCTGTAACATTCGTTCAACGTTTCAAATAGCATTAAAATCCGTAAAGCTCTTATTGAATATACAATGAAATTCCGTTGCAACGAATACCATGTAACATTTCCGTTACAATAAAATTTCATTCAATATCTCCAGCCGATGGCTATAATACTTTACTTTTTTAAATGTAGACAAGATTGTATTTATTACGCGAGAGATCTAAAATTCTCAGAAGTTTCTAAAAAACAAAACCATAAATTATCAGCAAATTTTAACTATATGTGTTTTCTAAAAAACAAAACTATGAATTACCAGCAGTTTGTAACTGTATGTATTTTTAATGATATACAGATTTTAGAACACATTACTCGCAGTAATAATGTGACTTTAAAACTATGCGTTTGAATAGAACAAGCAAAGAGAAATTATGTCCACATAATCGAGTGCACTTGAAACATTAACATACTCATGTAAAATTCCATGTCCGTTGGGATTTATTGCAACAAAGTAATTTTCGCATCACCGCGGTTCTTGCATATGTTGGCATTAATATCGCCATCGGCTTGCATGCTTTGAACTTTCTGCTCAATGGAAACAGATACAAGGACACGAATATCGATTGGATATATTAGATATACAATAACCGCCATTGATGGTCAAGAAACACAATCCTTAACAATCTCGGTTCTTTCAAATGCTAATTACCTTCACGTGTAAATCAATGAATTATCTTACTATTAATAAATTGATCTTGATATCGATACATTAGAAAATAATTCTTACAAAACTTCAAAATTGTATAGAACTCATAAAATTAATTAAAATGCATCATCCCTCAAACTATTAAAAGTTTATTTTACGATTGATATTATAATATATTAATCCATTTAACAGAAATTGGCAATTTGAATCTTTATTTTTCTATATTTTATATTATAATTTTGTCAAAAATTATTAAAAATAACATCACAAAAAATTTTATCAGTAAATATTAATTTGATTAAATTTTATCAAATTAATATATTTATTTACAACATTTTTGCGATGTTATATTTTTAATAATTTTTGACATTAAAATTATAAAATAAAGATTTAAATTAAAATAAAGATTAAATTGCCAATTCTATTAAACGGATTAATATTTCATAATATCAAACGTGAAATAAATTTTTAATGATATATGATCTGAAATGTATTTTTGTTTGTATTGTAAAGTATATTTCTCTCTTCTTTTCGTGTTTAATTTATATACTTTTCCTTCCAAATCAAATAAACGCGCTGAGCAGACTTTGCTCGTTTATTTACCACAGCAAATATTTAACCACGATGCAAAGCTGTTCTATTGCCCTGTGGACCACAAGTCGTAATTACATATCGATCCAAGATTTACCTCTTAGCTGTATTTTCTATCAAGACGAATCCCAATAACAGATAACCGCCTTCCTGTTTATAGCATTTATTCAATCCATCAGTCAAACCGATTATCTTAATCGTTTCCCGTAATCGATAAGAATATCGTAATAATCGTTCAAAATAAAATTTTAAAAAAATAAAAGAAATCTCAAAAATACAAATCAATACATTACAATAATGATATATAAATGTATAAATTAATTAAAAATTTAATAACAATATGTGATATGTATCTTATTTATTAAGCATTATAATTATAGATAATTATAAGCATTAATTATAAGTTAAATAACAATTTACAACTTATTAAAAATTTATATTTAATATATTTGAGATTAATAATTTAAATTACACACTGTGTGTGTGCGTGTGTGTGAACTTAGATACTTTAAACATTTGATTTTCAGAACTAAATTGTAATGGCATTCGAATATTTAAAAACGTCTATACTTCTATATACTACAGTATAATACTATCAAATTTCATTTAGGCAGTCTTATTTTGTTAGCATCGAAAATAAAATTCATTACTTATTATGTGAAAATTAGACGGTAAAATATTTAAAAAAACATTTTCTTTCCTCTTAAGAGTTTCCAGCAAAATGAGTCTCAAAAGAAATTAACAAAGAAAAAACATTAAGCCGTAGTTTTTGAATAGAAGCTACTGAATGTCGCATAATTTATTCAATTCTTGAAACTATTTGTTACATATTTTAAATCTGTAACTTATCCATCCTAAATTTAATTACTATACATAAGATAAATCCATCTTTATATAAATTCATCCTCGCATCAAAGATCGTGTCACTATAGCCTCTTGTCAGAGAAGTTCGTGGTAACTTATAAACTAATGGATCTCTCTTTGAAAATGTTTCAACAAAACTTTCTAGACGGATAGCATATATATTTCACGAGAGATAATGTATCGCGAAGAGCGATATCGCAAATGTATCGTAAAGAGCGCTTTGCTACAATACCTTGCTGGCTAAATATGATAAATCTTTCACGTGCAGTGAAAGAATAAACATTATACCTGCATAATATCGCAGATTCGAAAAGTATTTATGAATTTTTACAAGTGTACTTTGTAAATGTAAGCGAAAATTTTACGTTGATTTAACGAGAAAAGTTGGACAAAGTGATATTACGCAAGATTATATTCGCTCGAACGAGAATCGCAGCACATGCAAAAACAGAGGATTATCTTCTACACGTATAATAAAAACAATTCTATTCTGCATAAACGGCCGCTCGCACGACGACACAGCATACAATGGGATCTACAGGTGATCGTGAAGCATACAAGGATACGTTACCGTTTATTCAATGGACACGTGTTCGGTCTTGTCTAAAAATCAATAAACTAATAATGTGACCTTTACATACGTAATCACTGGTTATTTTCCTGTTGAGTAATAAAAGATTGATTTCTCATTATAAAATTTTCTTCTTTCTTCCCAAGGGACTCATTTTTCAAATACTCTCTACCTCTTATCTAAAGACATATGTTTCTCAAGTCGCAAATTATAAAGTAACATACGGGACATAACGTCCCGTAAAAAATGACACCTGGTCTGTTCGTAAATGAAGACCATTACTTACAAGAAAACTCATGGAAGTGTTCCTCTCTGATTTTGATAAACTTTAAACGTGTTTTCTCAATAAAAATAAGGAACGTATATCTTTTATAAGGACCTAATCACTTAAAAGAAAGACCTTTTAAAGAAAATTGGTTATCTTTCGAAGTAAATGTCATTGAAACTGTAACAGAACAAAATGTTTGAAATAAAAGTTGAATAGTTTCAAAGATTTAAATAATACAATTAGTCATAATGTAAGAAGGATTTATACACAGACGATATAGGTGTTACTGACATATCACTACATGTATACTGCATCAATATCTCAAGCACATATACATACAAATTTTCATGTAACGATAACATCTTT
>NW_017304228.1:951238-952326 GCF_001594115.1 Trachymyrmex septentrionalis | reverse complement strand
ATAGGTGTTACTGACATATCACTACATGTATACTGCATCAATATCTCACATCAATATCTCAAGCACATATACATACAAATTTTCATATAACGATAACATCTTAATTAGACATCTAAAACCCGATTCCAACAATGCATGCTCAAGCAGAAGTTATTATGATATCAAAATAATGTCAAAATAATTCCAAAATCATCATTAAATTATTTTCCAATCATTTCTGATTCATTTTAATGTTATTTTGATGTTATTATGACTTGTTGTTCTGCTTAGGCAAGATTGACTTTAATCTTGGTTCAATTTTTCTCTTTATCTTTTTCTACTCTAAGAATTAAAAAAAGATAAACAATAAGTTAAACCGAGATTAAAGTTAACTTTACATTAGTGAAACCGGATCTAAGTCCAATTCTAAGAACTCCACGTTGTTTCTCCGAGTAAACTAATTTGTGAATTACTATTTCCTAAGTCCAATTTGCACAGCTTTTATATGAAATAAATGTTGTTACGATATGAGCTCTATAGCGACTAGAGCATCATACTGGACTAAAAAATGCTAAAAAATATTTTTGAATCAATTTAGAAAATTTTGTTATTCTCAACATAAACTCCACTTCACAGACACATTAATGAGTATACTTTAATACTGGATTTTCGAATCTGTAAAAAAAGAAAAAAGTAATTGTTATATAAAAATTATATGGTTTAGTTAGTTGGTAATACAAATGGCTTTAGGATCCCCTTAACAGTACTTAATAATTATAATTTTAAAAAACTTTTCCTAATTTTTATTTTTTATAAATACAAATTTTTTAAAATTATTATTATAAAATACTTTTCAAATCATTCAACTTTATTCAGAATATTTTTTCTATCTCTCACAGTTTCGATGATATTCGCTTTAAAAGAACCAATTTCTTCAAAAGAATATTACATCCCCTAAAAGTACAAATGGGCTCTTATAAAAAATAATTTGTTCCTTATTTTTATCTTAAAAGCAACATATTCAAAGTTCATTAAAATCGGAGAGGGACACTTTTATGGGTTTCTTTATCAGAATATATTAAAGAAATATAGTCTATAAAAATTCAGAT
>NW_017304228.1:946252-951138 GCF_001594115.1 Trachymyrmex septentrionalis | reverse complement strand
CGCCTCCCATTGTTATGTCAAATATTTTTACTTATATTATATTAATTCTTATTTGAGATAATACATAATCTTCAAAACAATTTGAAAATAAGATAAACATTAACATGTACATAAGCTAAATCGTGATTTAGATTGTGAATCAGCGAATTGTGCAACCGTCATGTTATAAAGATACACATACTATTTTCTAAATATTAAGATAATAAAGTTAATATTAAATCCATATATGTATACAAACAATATTATTTCTAAGTGTAGAGTACAACTCTTTAAAATTTTATTTGACAAAGGTGGAAACCGAGTATTTTATTTCAATGGAAATTCTCAAGGATCAACAATTTCATCCTGCAAACGAGAATAACAGATCGTCATCAGGTGTATCCAGCATCATTGGCAAGTCTCAAGGGGATAAACCAAGATCCTTATATTCTCGTACGCACGTGCACACATACGGGAAACACATCCTGCGTAACCAGCAAAGATAAATTGAACCGTTGCGCCTGACGGACTCTGGTATCAAGTCGTGAAATATTACGACTATAGATATCGATAACAGTAATTGATTGACGAGCAAGCAAATTTCCAAATAAAATCTTTATATTAATTTTTGTTCTACTAAACTATCCCATATTTTGCTCCATCGTATCTATCTTAATTTTACCTTCCAGAATATAAATATTTGAAAATAGATAACCTAATCAATTTTTTTTAACTTTTAAAAGCTTAATTAAAACATAATTTTCATTAATTTTATATTTATTCTTATAGCAAATTAGAAATTTGAATATATTACAATATTGTATTATCTCAAAAGAAGAATTGCTCTTTTAAAATTAAAAAATTATTAAAAAATTGTTGCATTTAAAAATTAAATTTCATATTATGATCCATTATGTTAATTTATAAACAATATATTACATAGAAGAATATATTTTTCTAACAATTTTTTATATAACATATAATAATTCTTATTACAAAAACCACGCGACTAATCAGCGTTAATTATTAATTAACGTTTTTCCGAATTTCTAAACTCATCGATTTTCTAGAAACATGTCTTAGTATAGTACTATAAGTACACCCCCGAAAGAAGGAATCAAATTACGGAGAAAGCTCTCCCTTGATCTTTCAACTCTTCCTTTCTTATTTTACTGGTAGCGTTGTTACGAGGATAAAACGAAACATTCATCTCAAGTAAGTTTTCTTCGAAAATACACGGTCTGATGTGCTATCAAGAGATAAATCCTCAGTCCAGAACTACATCTCTGACTATAACATCGCTGTGCTCATCAGTATCCTAGCAAATTAATGCAATCTTGAATAGTGAAGGATTTAAAAATCATTGATACAAATACCGATTTTATTGCACGCGTTTAACAAATATTAAAATATGAGATTAATAGCACAGTTCTACTTATTAATTAATCACTAAATAACTTAAAGTGGATCTATTCTATCTCGCAGTTTCACTTAATGAAACCAAAAAATTCAATAACGACATCGGTAATTTCATCCTGTTACCGTACAATATAATTAATATGAGATCAAGTTAACGACTAATTAAAACGCAATATACATTCCATCGAAAATATGTAATCAAAATTCACTATTGTGCATGCGTTATACATTTCAAACGAATAAATCCTACGAAATATATTATTAATGTACCATTAATGAAAAATCAATCAATTATTTTTTGTTACTTCAATTCGATTGAATTCTTTTCTATTACTACACACTTTCTCGAATGCAAAACCAACAATTTTTCAAAAATAGGTTTAAATCGAAAAGTTCAAAGTGCGATAGAGTATAAATACACTGACTCGCAAAAAAACGGACAAAAAACTGTGACGTTACACTGTCCGTTTTTTGCGGGTAAACATATATACATATATAAAAGCAAGCAAAATTAAAAAGATAACCTTTCGTAAACATTGTAAAATGATTTATACTTTCCATTTCCAATTTTTATAGTAAAGCAAAATATTTATTTCAATAAATAGTTTTTGATATGTTTACAAGTCGTGCAAATTAATTAATTATAAATTAATTATTTTGCACGATAAAAGCAATAAGGTGCCATTTCATGAAACGCTGAAAAGCAACGTCAGCACAGCCACGTGGTCTCAAAATTTGACGCTTAATACCTTACGAATTTATTCAACTTTCAAAGTGACAGATCGCTCGGTTCAAAATTGAACGTTATATGTAATACTACATCATTTTTCTGCATTTTTCAGAGTCCAGCGTCAATATTGATCATATAATCATATATTTTGACGCTAGAAATGAGCGTTGAGCTTCAGTATAAAAAGGAATCTTTTAAAGATCAATTTCAATTAAAAATCAACATATACGATACTCGATACAAGTGCAGTTATGGAAACATGCAAACTCTACACGATATCACTCGTCGACTTTAACTGAAAGAATATTTAAATCGCAACATCGATATATTCATATTAGTTTTATAAATATTATTTAATCTTCAGAGAAAATTAAAGTATTATACATAAAACATTATGAATGTGCGCAGAATAATTATTGCGCGGAAAATCTTTTAACCAATTGCAACTGACAACGACCTTTGGCCTTCTACTGTAGAAAGCTCGATATCTCATAAAGAACCATCTTTCAAGCGGCGTGAGAAACGATAACAATACAAAAAGAAGCTTTCGTAAAATGATGGCGCATTTATCGTTATCGTATATGTTAGAATAATTATACACAATGATGCGAGAATATATTACTAGTATCACTTTTGTATTACTGCGAACGTGCAAAATTATCGAAATTGGAAAAAAAACGAGTACAAACAGTATTTGTAAGTATTGACACAACGATGTCAATAATTCGTTAATCGTTAAACGTTTGATTTGACATACAGTGAGATACGCTCGAATACGTTTAG
This sequence comes from Trachymyrmex septentrionalis, assembly GCF_001594115.1. Lineage (NCBI taxonomy): Eukaryota > Metazoa > Arthropoda > Insecta > Hymenoptera > Formicidae > Trachymyrmex > Trachymyrmex septentrionalis. The sequence continues at coordinate 948,227 of NW_017304228.1, read as the reverse complement.
CATGAGAAAAGGCGAGACGTGTCACGCTTTTGTGCGCACTCTTCTGCGCGCAAACTTTTCGCATTTATCGGGAACTGGGCGGAACTCGTCGAAACGAACTTCCACTTTCATCACACAAATGCATCCTTCAAGATAGAACGGTAAATGACGTAATAGCTCATCAAAAGCATTATCAATGTGTCGACAGTACTCATACATCATAGTAACAAACGTTTTAATAAATTCTGATGTACGTTAATGAAACAATATAACAATTTAAATAAAAATAAAAAACAAAAACGAAGAAAGAAGCATGTACTCGTACACTTTCTTTCTTATTTAACTCTCTGCGATTTGGATCTTTTTTGGCACAAGTAAAATTGCATTCTCAAATTTCCCTAAAATGAAAGAGATTGGAGTTTGCCTTTCCTGAAATATCTTGTTAAAAAACTATTCTGTAATATAAGATATATGAAAAAGTAATTCTAAATTTTTCCACATTTTTCAAAAAGACAGTAAAAAAAAAAATAAATTGCGAACATAGGCAATAAAAACACGATGTTGCAAACGGAGGGTTAAGATCTGCTTTAAAACTGCGGAAAAATTGCTCACAACCCTTCTAGCATTACTGACGATTAATTAACAAATATTCCCCGTTTCATCCTAAATTTATCATGTCAACGTGAACCAAGCCAGTGCAAATTAACGACACAGCAAAAAGCAGAAATAGCGAGTTTAATGACGATGAAACTTTTGCCGAGGTGCTCTTTGAAGAAAGCTTTAAACTATAACTTCCCGGCAATAACTTGTGACTTATCACAGGCAAGTTACATTCAGCGGCAGCTTTATTCACGATTCATGCTAGCGTGGCCAGAAAATACGACATGTCTTTATTACTCGGGACGATATCAAAAGTGGCACGCATTGTTTATCGTGGAAAATGACGTGCTTAGTAATGCACGATGAAATAGTGCTTTGTGAAAGTTACGGTTGCGTCCATGGCGGTAAATATTTAGACATCGTAAATGCATACAGGATTTCGTTACACGCCGCATAGAAACTTCATTAAGTTTGAAAGTGGATCCTTTCTAAGTAATTAAACGAAAAGTACGGAAAGGATAATATATATTGTGACAGAACAAATGGCACTAAAAACAAGAAGAAAATTAATTAATGTCAAATGTGTTTTTTTTCTACAGCCGAAAAGAAATTCAACAATATTTAACACCTAGAAAATTCTTGCGATAAGTCTGCGATGATTCCTCTATTTACTGCAATGGAAAATTACCTTCATTGTACAATGTAACCCCGTTTCACAGTAATTATAATTTATTTGCAACGTTAACGGCGACGACGTGCGGAGTTCTGACGCCATTGAGTTTATGACGTAGTTCATATCGCGCGATCCGATTATACAAGAATATAACCGAATATAACACAATTATTTGTCTTTTTCCAGACCTTTCTTTTACTTTTCTGAAATAATACAATTGAGAATTACCTCAACTTTCCCTTGGAATTTTTTCATCTGAATTTCTTTCTATTCCATAGTGCATATATTATCGTACTTTCATCTGTATCAGATTCCGATCTGAATATTTAAACGAATTTATTCAAGAATAAAATCAGTGATCGAATTAATCAATCTTTTAAAAATATTCATAGTGAACAAAAACATTTAAAAAAATATGAAAATTTAAAGAATATTGTTGAAGCTGAAGAAATATCAAAAAGCGTAATCGATATTTTGATATGTTTATAATTAAATAAATTCATGTAATTTAACAACTACAAATTTTATTTACCTATAGTTATATGAGTTGCGGCTCAGGTTGCTTCTCATCCTAATGAAGCAAAATGCAATATTCACGAAATGTACAACGATATATTGAACACGGAGATAATCCGTAAACCGCGAGCTTCTTTAAATTATAAAATCTTATTATTATAAAGTTATTGTGCTATGCTTAATCGATACTCTCAATTGCCTCATTTG
>NW_017304228.1:937470-946152 GCF_001594115.1 Trachymyrmex septentrionalis | reverse complement strand
ATATATATATATATTCATTCAATTAATAATAATATTATTCTATTATATTCACGATCAATTGCGAATACTTTCACTTTGTGTAACGATGTAACAAAATGTAAACATCCGTTCGCTTCCATGTAAACATGAGCGCGAATTAATATCGCTCATATATGATGGATAGCTAAATCGTAGAATTAATACAGAAATTAACATACATGTTAAATTACGAACAAACTTCACGAGAACCGCAAACCCCACGTTTGAAGCATTATAATCTAATCGATCGAGAAATTCGAAAGAGTTGCATAATCGCACCAATTGCATTTCTCGCGCATTTATCCGTATTTATCGAAACCACACTGACGTACATTCGACACAGCTTTGTTATATTCATTCACTAATGCGTGAGTAAATTTTTCTACAATCTACTACGCATAATGGAAAAAATATTAAGAATAAGAACAAAGATAAATAATTAAATTTAATGAAATAAAAAATTAGAAATAAAGATATAAACGAAACACAATAAATACAAATAATACATAAGACATATTATGTATTATGCCTTATTTATATTTATTATGCATTACATAAGTTATGTTCAATTTCTATTTCTAATTCTTTTATTTCTCTAATAATCTAAAATAATCTAAAGAAGTTTAGATGTGAAATTTTTTTAGAGAACAGCTACGATAACATTATATTTTTGCATCACTAATTTCAATTAATCAAATCGTATCGTCCACGCTTCTCAATTTGCTACAGCAAACATTCCACAATGAACAAAACGCGACAATAAACAATCATGCATTTTAAAAAGTTTATTTAGCCGGAGACAACTTTTATTATTTATCGTTAATATAAAAAAACCCATACCTACATAAATTACACTACAGTTTATATTTACGATAAATTAAATTTAAAAAAAATGTAATTTGTGTTAATTTTTTATAGCTTAGCGCCGAGACACTACCAGTCTCCAGACAAGAATGTATTTTTATTAATATTATCTTATTAATATTATCACGTGTCAATGCAATATGATGCGTAAAAGTAATACATTTTCAGACTCCATTTCCTCTTTGTCCATCTCGCAACATGGAAACAAGACCAAAATTGTTAGTCTCGAGGGCACACATATACACACATTAGTAACTTTATAGGAAAGAGTAAACAAAGCAACGGACGGTGGGTGAAGCGGAGACTCATAATTAGATTGTTAGCTAATGAGGAACACCGCAAGCAAATAAGTGTGCGACACTACGCACAAATTAGTGTAAGGCATTCACGTGTATCTTGTCAAACAGGAAACGTAATCTTCTACACGTGTAAAGAGTGTGGTAAAAAAAATTTTTTCTTCAAGCAAACGATTAAATTGAATTGCTATTTCTATCGATATTTTACAGTCACGCTTAATAAATATCAAATCAAATTGGCAAAATAATTTAGTTATTATTGAGAAGAAAAAATCCAGATAAATTTTATTATATAAATGTAAAATAAAAATATCGACAATCAAATTTTTGTATAGATATAATTTCTTGCACAAAGATTATACTTTTCTATGTGTCTGTATTACCTTTATTGTACAATTGATCTTGCGCATGCAAAGATGTATTGATATCTTTAATTAAAAGAACATAATAAATCTAAAAAAAAATGTAAACTTGATTATTTAATTAAATGAGACACGATATAGAATTTTATCTTTTTCAGCCATTCTAACATCTACATTACATCATAGTCGACTCGTTTGCGTATAATTAATATAACTTATATAATATTTCCGCGTAAAAACGTGGAAGTTCATCTGATCTAATATTAATATCGTATAGCATAATATTAAAAAAAAAATGTTCCAAAGTAATATTAATCGTAAGAATATTATCAGATTTTTATTCGCAAAGCAAGATTCAAAGAGATCTTAAACTCCGCCGAGTATATTAAGATTTGTTATATTGAACTACCATATACAATTTTCACTTTATCTTGCGCTAAATTTATCTCGACATTTGCACGTGTATTTCCATATAAAAAATAAGATGAGTAAAATAAAAAGCAAGAACAGCAAAGTAAATTTTCAAAAATATTATCATTAAATATTAATAAAAAATATTAATAATTGAAATGTCGATACATTTTTAAACAAATTTAACCAAAAAAATTTACTTGTATCCGATGATTTAATAAATGCATTACTGTTTATAATATTAAATATGTATCAGCATAAATGCGAAATTAACAAGCAAAATAAATAGTCAAGTCTAATTTCTTAAATTTTAGTAGAATTTTTTAATATCTACAAATAGTCGTTTAAAAAATGACGAAAGAGATTCTCATGGAAGAGATTCTTCGCAATCATTTCAAATTTATTCATATTTATGTAGTAATAAAAAAATACATTTTTATTAATATTAAAGTCATAGATTAAAAGATACAAAATGTCGACGAAAACCAGCGCGCCTCGACTTCCTTTCGCTCACTCATTTCTGGAAATATAGAAAATACAAAACGTCGCAATATTTGTCTGTAATATTTTTACACAACTCTGTATTTTAATATGTTGAAGGTATATACGAATATAAAATGTTATAAAAAAAGAGTGAGACAAAGAGGAGAGTAACTGTTACTAGCAAGAATTTCAATTTGTCCTCTGGTGTACACCTGTCTTTTTAATCATCGTCAATCGGCCACGTAAAACATTCCAAAAAACAATCAAACGGTGGAAATTGAATGTTCGATTGACGTTCACAGCTATATTTCTAGCGCCCTTGCATCTGCTAGTAATTTATCGACATGGACACGATCATTAAAGGATCCCGCACTAATTACATGGAAAATTGGATCCCGGTGAAATGAGTTAGTTTTCACATATAATATAGTTCGTAACGTAATGAACAAAAGATGTCATATACACAAGGCTGAGACAGTTTTTGAGCTACAGTGTATCAAAGATGTAAAACTTCATATCCTTTGATACACCATAGCTCAAAAATTATCCATTGAGATCTTTTGTTCATCATCTTATAAAGCCTTGTGTCTATGACATCTTTTTTTATCACATTATGGAACTTTGTATCTATGACATTTTTTATTTATCGCATTACAAGCTTTAATAATATTATAAATAAAGACTAACTTTATTTCAATTTTAGAAAGTTGAGGCTCAGTAATTTTTATTTGTATCTTTGGATCTGTGATTTTAATAAAAGTATATTTTTTTATTACTAAATGTGAATAAATATGAAATAATTATGAAGAATGTTATCTCTCCAGCGTTCGTAACTTTTTTAAATGATTTTATTCGTAGATATTAAAATTTTTAATTAAAATTAAAAATCAGGATTAAGTATTTTAATTATTTTACCAGAATCTAGTTTTCCATATATATATAGAAATCCTTTAACTCGAAATCAAACATTCAAAATACAGCATTGAAAGTAAAAAAAATAGCATACTCCGAAAAACAATTATACACAATGCTAAACAAAAACGATATTGATATCCAATTAAATATAACCAGCTGTTTCTAAATGAACTATAAAGATAATATTCGCGTATTTCAGTTGCCTATATAAACACGACAATTTAATATAATAAAAACATATATGCAACAATTTCTGGCATTTTAATATAAATCTCCTATAAATTTGATTAAATTCTCATTATAAAAAAAATACATAACAAAAACAGTTTTATATATTATCATAAAATATTTCCATCTTTTTTATCTTTAATACTTATGTATATAAAATAGTATAAACAATTTTAAGTCAAAAACATAAATTATAATAATTATAATAATTATGGCATTAATTATGAATGACACATGTATATAGATATATGCATTAATCGTACAATGACTGCCAAGTTAATGATCAATGCATAATCTTATCAACGATAATCTTTGTTAATCTATTCTTCAGTTAATATTATAAGTTAATAAAATTTTTATTATAATCAACTTAAGAACATAATATTTAAAATATTATACTAGAATAAGTGCTCATATAATAGATTTTTATTTGTAAAGATCTTTTACATAAACATTATAATTAAATTGATCGAAAACTTTTGGCAGCCACTGTATTTTATTATTATTTTATTATTTTATTTTATTATTTTATTTTATTATTTTATTTCATTCTATACTGTCTAAATTTTTTGGAGTAAAAAGTGAGCCAATCTCTTGAAACAAAAAAAAGTAAAAAATTTTTACTCTTAAACAAGAATGGCAGATTTTCATTCTTCTCTCTATTTGTAATCCAAAAGAGTGAAATCTTACTCCAAAAGAATGAAATCTCACTCCTAAAGAATAAAAATCTATCACTCTTGTTCACGAATAAAAATATTTTCTTTCTTGTTTCAAGACTGATTCAATTTTCAATCTTTTGGCATAAGTTGATTTCACTCCAAAAGATTTAGAGAGTATAATCGTCCGGATAACGAAGAAGGGGAGAGGGGGGGGGGAGAGGGTGAGACATTTCCTAGATACATGCGGGATCAAAATTCGTATTAAATTTTCGCTCGGAGATGAAGATAATTCCCAGAACGCTGCGACTCTACGCAGCCATTCCCACCCTCTTCGTCACCTTGACATTGGCGGAATTGGGGGCAGACGATAAGCTCACCTGCTGCATCGGATACGCTGCGCTACCGACGAGGAGATCCCATGCCCACGCAAAGATCCGCGCGCAAATGTGCATTGACGTCACCGCCACCTTATAGAGCCCACTGCTGCCTGTACCACCCCCGCGCACTCCCTTCGCCTCCGCGATTATTACGGTCTCACGGACGCGCCGATACACGGGACACCCGAAAACGGCTCACATCTTCGCGAATGATCACACCTCACTACCGCCTCCCGCTCTCGCGCGCGACGCCGCGTCGTGCGTGATCCGAGATTATTGATCACCCACCCGATATCGATCACGACGAGCGGGCGCGGTGACCACGAAACGCGTCCTCGGACGAAATCGACAGGTACCTTGGCATGATGGATTCGGTAACGGCCACTACACTGATAATGCGATTCTTCCAAAGTTTCCACTATACTCGATTATCTCGATCGAATCGCCCGATTACGCGCGGCATCGACTGCACTGGCAGCTTTCTATGACAACGTTCCGGCGGAATTCACTACCACGAAAACTGCTGCGCGTCACGTCACGTCGCGATAATCGTTACGAGTTTGTTTCGAATAAGACAAATACGAGCGGCGGTGGAGCACTGACTGTACGCGTTGCGAGAATGACTGTTTTTTTATTTTATTACTAAACTACACTCTCTTTCTCGTCTTCGTCAAATATTAAACATATATCTATCTCTTGAAATTCCAAAAACATATACAAGTTCAGTCACAGAAAACAAACCTAATGTCACTCTCGCGCGCCCAACGGTATGTCTCGTTGAATGTTATCGTCCGATAAAGAGAGACAGGAAGAACGATTATCTCGGTTGAAGCACTGTAGTCATTACAAGAGCCACGTATCATTCACCTCGGCACAAGGACGTCTTGTCGGTCTTGTCCGCAAACACGGCGCGTACGAACTACTTGTTGATCAACGCCCCTGAGACTAACTGCCTGCGCACGATCCGCGCTTCGCCGTGAAGTTGGCGCCAATTCCGGCACGTTGACCACTAAACGCGTGAATAATTAACTGTCGCAGCTGTCCATTAATTCAAATTGTCGTTCGATGAGGGAATGATCTCCATACTTCTTCGTGACAATACGAGCATCACAACTGACAACTGTTATTTTGTTGGTGAAAATATTCAATTCAATTCATTGGCAGTGTTTCGGTAGAATAGCGCACAAAAAAACGTACCGATGGCCGAAACGAGTCTGTAAGAGATACAGTGAGTGCAAAAAGTATTTGCAAAGAGAAAATATTTAAAAGAAAACTTGTTTTTTAAAAGTACGTATTAACTGGCAATTTACTAATAAAGAATTAAAATATATTATCTTAAAAACAAACGAAAATGAAAAATCGTATTGGGCTAACAAATAAGTTCGTTCGATTTTATTAGCTCAAAATTGTGTATACAATATTTTTGTTACGAATGGACTAAATTTAAATTTAAAAAAGAATTTTAAAGCGTAAAATCTCTGCTTTTTAAAAGTTTACTATATTTTTTGAATTTATGTGAATTGATAATTTTTATATATAGAAAACTACAAGCTAAAAAAACGGAAACAATTTTTTTCTTACTTCATGGGCTTGTCACGTGCTCAAAAAAAAATTGTAAAAATTTTCGGTTATCTAACGTGAAAGCTTAAAGTTTTCCTTAAAAATTCGTTTTAAAAAATTGTTTTAAAAATGAATTCTGCAATTTATTGTTACTGAGTTACTTACGAGTCATATAAGAAAGAATTCTTACTTTGATTGCACATAACTCTGTTAAAAAAACATTGTACTACAATTAAAAAAAAATAGATTCTTAAAGCTAAAGCATTGCTCTATAAATGACTAAAATTTATTTTATGTTTTAAAAAAATTGTGTTTTATATTCTACCTTAAAAAATCGAATGAACTTATTTATTAATTCAATATTACTTGAATTCACAAAAAGTATTTGTATAAATTCGAGAAATATAGATTCTAAAACTGATATTAATTCAGAATTGATTCTTACATTTTAAATCGTAATATCTTAGATACAGCCTCAAGATATCATAAGGCCAATCATAAGATTCTATTAGCATTTTAAAAGCTTACTTAAGACGGTCTTAGAAACGAATTATGAATACCGTCTTAAAAGAAATACACGCAGCTCTTTTGTTTATATTAGATATCATAAACGTATTCATTGTATATACATATAAAATGGTAATTAATCTATTTTAATTAATAGTCTATTTTCTTCAAATTGTATACATTTTTTTCCTATACGAATACTTTTTGCACTCACTGTGAGATCCATTTAACGTGCAAAGCAAATGCTTTGAAATATTCTTTCATTGGTCAATTCATAAATTCGTTTTTTTTTTCTGATTGCAGTATTAAATGAACCGCACCTCTGAATGAGAAACGTTACAATGATCAAAGTGATAGAAAGTTACATGAAAAGATCCGACCGTACGAATCGAATTTCTGACACCGAGACTGATCATTAATCAACGAATATCGCATGTCACAACGATGCATACATGATTGTCCGATTATTCAGCAGGTATCTCACACTTTATCGTCTGTACCGATAATATTGATGATAAACGTGCAAAATCCTTCGGCAAACCGTGCTGCACACAATTCCGAGGATGCGGAAATCGTGAAAAGCGATTTTCGCGAAACACAACGCGACGAATTCCCACCGTCTCTTTCTCCCGGTCGATCCGCACAGATTGTACTGCGACACGCTCCGACGAGAGACCGAGCGATACTGAAACCTGAAACATGGAATCGCACGCGCGTGCTTAGACGCGCCAGACGACGCATCGCGTCCGCGTATCGCATGTGTGCCGACTGATAACAAATTTAAACTTTGTCAAATCTCATATGAATGTATATAAATTTAATATGAATATGTATGCCTATATATCGAAAAGGCAATAGAAGCAAAAATATTATACTAATTGATTATGCGTAAACATAACGATAAATTTTGCAATTTTTATCTGCGCGTTGAATTGCAACAAACCTCGCAGTTTCCAATTTAATCTCTGCCTGAAAATGTTATTTAAATAATATCTCACCGTTGAGAGAAAAATATATACTGAATCTTAATAAATAATTATTTGAATAGTACTAATATAACATTTATTTATGGAAAACAAATATTTGTTAAATAAAAAAATATAATAGTTAAATCAAGTAAATATGCATATTAATATTTAATCAATATTCAACTGGCACTTCAAACAAATATTTATTAAAATTTGGTACATTTTTCTTTCAGTATAATTCAGTATTTTGTACATATACATTTTGAAACAGTCACGTATATATACTCGTATGTTATATAATCTCTTTCAAGGAAGGGGTTTAAAAGAGGAACGTTATGAAAAGGCTTGTTTTGCTTAAGAAAAGACATCGTTTCTTATAATTTTGGAGACGAGAAATCTGATGTTGTTAGTTCAAAAGAAACATAAAAATCGAGTTTAACTCAGGAACAGCCACCTGGCACAGTCACATGTTTTATACCCCAGCGGCAAGAAAGTATAAATTGTTATAAAATAAATATTATTTTCTCTTTTTTTTTTAAACATATCTTCTTTCTTTTTTAATTAACTCTCTCTAATAAATTACTCTTTACGAATCCTTAAATATTCAATTGTCAAAAATCTGCAAAAAAGTGGTGCACATTCGTATTTAATTACATTAATTAAAATCTATATAATATATTATATATGGATTTTAATTAATTATATTAATTAAAATCTATTTTATATTATATAATATTATATATTAACAAAAAGTGAGTGATGTACATTCGCGCCGTGAGTATTTAATTATATTAATTAAAATCTTTATTTTTTAATATTTATTTAATTTCTACTTATTTTTTTAAGAAAGTTATGATTCCATACTGTTTCTAAATAAACCGGAAAATAATCAATATACAATATATTATCAATAATAATGATTTTAATTGGGATATAAAAATACATCAGATAATCATTTATGTAAAAAAAAAATAGATATGCAAGTTGAAATCAGGAAAACACGTAAAGTCACAATCATTAGCAGGACAAATCGC
>NW_017304228.1:925846-937410 GCF_001594115.1 Trachymyrmex septentrionalis | reverse complement strand
TATTATATTATAATTATAATTATAAATTTACATTTAGTTATATCTTTATGAGATAGGAGAATATAAAAATAATGAACTTTCAGACTTCTGGACATCTGAGCAATACTTTTTATTTTCATCTTCCAGGATAATTTTAAAGAAAACTAAAACATGAGCCACCAACTTAAAGATTAATAGCAAAAATATCAGACAACTAAAAGTTTCGTGCGCTTGTACAAACATGTTCAAATCAGCTATATAAGTCACTAGGAGAAAACCGACGTGAACTTATACAAGTATACGGAAACTTTCCGTTGATATTTTTGCTATTAAATACAGCACTTTTATAAAATATTTCATATTTTTAATATCCACGTGTAGTACATTACATCATCGATACATGTGGTCTGTTTTCTATTCCTCCACTAGACTGCACTAGCACTCTCTGTCTCACTTTCAACAAATATCAAACATATACCTGTCTCACTTCAAATTCCAAAAGTGTACTAGTTCAGTTACAGAAAACAGACCTATGTACTTACAATTAGCGACTCGTTTGAGAATGACTGACATCACGTACTTCCCCGATTAAAAAAATTTTATTTTTTGTGTTCGTCATTATACATAATTTTAACTAGCATTGTTGAATTCCTCGCCTCAAAAATTTTTTAAAATGATGTCTACTATATATATATATTTTCCCGAGTACAGCAAAACAAATGGCCTTTTTATAATACTTTTCTTTTTTTACGTTTAACTGGAATTGTCAATTATACACGTATAAAGATTTTCAGTATAATGAAAACGTTAGTAGAAGTTTTCTGAAAATAACTAACTTATTAATAACTTTTTATTGTTACAAAAAGCCTGATGTGTCCATTTTATAATTAGTTTTCATTACGAACAGAGCAATTACATCTTTCTCACACATGTTTTCGTTATTATTCAATCTAATCTAATTTTTTACAGAATAATTTAAATGATGTATCAAATTTAATGAGCAAGCAGTTATTACGTTTTAGAAATTCTTTTTTATAACATAAATGTACATAATAGAAGTTTAAATTTTTCTTCCTATATTAATAATTAAAGGAACAAACTATAATATTAATTTTAATTAAAAAATTGCACATATAGTTAGGTTGCATTACAGTTAAGTATAAATATATATGCATTTAATAGTTCTATTACTGCAATTTTTGTAAATGTAAAAAAATTTTTCCCTCTATCTTTTTATTTACTTTTAAAAAAACATATATTCCGTCTCTTATTTTTTAAATCAACCTTATAATTAAAAACTATTTTTTGCTACTGCAGATAATATAAACGATTAAGATTAACTTGTTTTATGAATATAGGAAAGTTAGTACTGCGTTATATTAGCTTTGAGTAACATATATAAACGAGAAAGTTAATTAAATATGCAATAATTAATTAATAACAAGGTAAATGTAACGAATAATAACAAAGTTTATTCTTTTGCATACTGTGCTGAAACCAAATTGAAAAAAATATAAATATTATAGTTACAAAGAGAAATAGAGTTCTATGTTTGCAGAATGAGCGACATCTGAATAATTAATTTAAAATCTTGAAAAGTAAAATTCAAAGTGACCTTCACGCTTGCATTTTATGTACATCAAAGCATTTCATGTGCTCCAAAATAATTATTAAAAGTTACTTTTTAATCAATAACGATTTATTTTGATATCAATGCACATTAAATTAATTAACATTATAGTTACAATAAATATAACTGATTAATCATAAGTATAACTGATTATCTCTTTTTAAATTAATAACAATATAATCCTTTGTTATGTTTTGTATAGAATAATTCCATATCTAACTTATCAAATGTCGATTAAATTATTTTGCTGAACAATCGATGCACACAATGTATACTTTCCGTTAATAAATATGTCGCAGATAACAATTATACGTTTTACCAAATTTCGATTATTGAGATTAGTGGATATAGTATTAATCGAGATTTGGTTGATTCGTGATTGATGAAATTCTCTGTTTAATTTTATTTAAAAAGAGAGCGAAGAGAGAGTTCCCGACTTAAATGTTAAGAAATTAAAACAATTATTTTTAAATGCTGTAAGTGATAACATGGATACGTTTCACGCATGATATGTTGCATGATGTATCATTTTATCCTTTTTATTCGGTGAACAACAACAATAAAATGATACATCATAAATGCCTTCCATTTAGTGACACAAGTTGACACAAATATCGTTCCATCTTTTTTTGCATTCCATGAGTAACAAAAAAAGATGGAACGATATTTTGTCGATTGTATCACTAAATGGAATGCATCCTATATGTATTATACTTGAAATGAAACGCACTCCAAACTCCAATGAGCTGCTGCAGTCAGAATAATGAACGCTACAGATTGATAGACATGAAGCTGCCAAAGTGAGGTGAAACACCTCACTAATATGACTTTTATCGATAAAATACTTAATATTTATTCTACCGAATAACGTGACATTTTGACATTGAGTCTTTCATTGTTCGAATGCTTGCAATATATAATATCTCCTGGGGCCCTATTCTGTAACTTTTAACGACAACGTCGATATCACTATGTGTTGCGCAATGTTTCACCATATAAAGACTGTGTTTCAAAATTTACTGCCAGTACGTTACGTGCACTATAGATTTTCAGTACTGGCAAATTTTAGAACACAGTCAAAATATCTGTGCAATGACACTGTAACGATATCGACACTGTCGTTACTCCATTTCCACCAATGTAGATTAACCAATGTAGATTAATATTCAGAATTAAAAAAAGACAAAGAGTAAGTTGAACCGAGATTAAAGTTAATCTGCGTTGGTGGAAACGAGCGTAAAAGTTAGGGGCTCCGCACAATAAAAGTAACAGGGAACAGAGAACAGAGAATAAGAATTTCAACCTATTAGAAACTGTGTATTCCACAATATATGATTTCTGATAAGCTGATGTTCTACAATGCGCTCTTTGTTTCCTGTTCTTGCTTTTTACCTTTTACTTTTTTCTCCTTTGCAACCTTTTTCTCGTCAAATATTTCTAGTTACGTATTTCTTGTTTCTTTCAAAGTTTGTTAATTTTTATCTCGGGCGACATAAAACAAAAAACCGGATAAGAAGCAAGAAGACAAGTTGTAAAAAATAGTAAAAAGCAAGTAACAAGAAACAAAAAGCCATTGTAAAATAGGCTTTACAGAATAGGACAGCTGGGCCGCAGTTCGATTTAAGCGCTCACAATGCTTAAAAATCATTTTATCCTTGTTGTTTGTCAAGTGTTAAACAAAGATGCTCATGAGCGTTGCCAGCATGAATCGGACCACGGTCTTAAGTAGCTTCATGTACATACATATACCAATGTATTGCGACTTTTAAAGTATATTATATTACTGTAGGTACACAAGCAATAGCGAACCCATGTCCCCCACGTCAGTCGTTAGATCGTTACCCGCGAAAAGAGGTTATGTTCAGATGTCGCACTGTGCCAGTGCGGACGAGTTGGGAGAAATATAGAAAACGTGTTGCTTCCGGTATGCTGTTGCCGACTCTGGATTTGACGAGATTAGACTGAATTTCATCAGGCTTGGTGAGCATCGCGATGCATTGAGGATTGGCTAATCCTATACAAGAAGCACGCGAAGACGTTACGAAAAATCGTGCATATTATCGAACTCTACGTGCGAATGTGTCTCGATCTACGTAGAAGGAGAGGTTAGGATCCCAAGCTTGGGTACGTAATAAGTGAACGTAAAGGAGATTGATCGTGGATATAAGGCAAGTTTTTTTTAAATTTCTAATTACATTATGCGCAAATGCAACTCTGCTCCATTTGCGCATACTGCATAATTGATCGATTGACAAATTAAAAAACTCACTTATAATTATGAACGGTTGTGTAGATCGCGATACGTCAGTGCTCCGTGCTACGAATCGAAACAACAGCCAGGGTACGACATGAGCACTCAGCAAAGTCCAGCTGCCCTGCAATCCACTGTCGACCGTGAGAAGGTGTACACATGGATAATCGAGTTATCGAATCCAGAGACAAGGGAGAATGCTCTTCTGGAGTTGAGCAAGAAGCGTGAGGTAGTGCCTGATCTGGCACCCATGTTATGGCACTCATTTGGCACTACAGCCTCTCTCCTTCAGGAGATCATTAACATTTATCCGGCAATCAACCCTGCGACTCTCACCGCTTATCAGAGTAATCGGGTTTGTAATGCCTTAGCGCTGTTGCAATGCGTAGCCAGCCATCCAGAAACGAGATCTGCATTTTTACAGGTAGGGTTATTCTATGATTTACAGCTTTAAATAGCGATAAAATTCTCTTCTGCTAACTAAAAAATTGATATAAATATTGGTAATATTTAAAATATAACAATTATTATACTGGCTATGTCTGTTTTATGAACATAGAGGAGAATTTTATTTCATAAATGTATGTACAGTAAAACTCCGTTTATCTGCATTCCACTTGTATAAACAAGTTCATGCTCAATTCCTATTATAGGAAATAAGTACTGACAGAAAGAAGAATTAGTTAAAACTCTATTATCAGAATCATTTGATTATTGGAACTGTCTTTTTCCAGGACAAGGATAAACAGAGTTGTACTATATATACAACTAAAAGTATATATTTATAAAATATCACATATGTTTGATTTCAGGCACATGTTCCATTGTTCTTGTATCCGTTTCTGCATACCGTTAGCAAGACTCGCCCATTTGAATATCTTCGCTTGACAAGTCTTGGTGTGATTGGTGCACTGGTTAAAACCGATGAGCAAGAAGTGATCACCTTTCTTCTCACTACCGAGATTATTCCACTCTGTTTACGGATTATGGAAAGCGGCTCGGAATTAAGTAAGACTGTGGCGACATTTATATTGCAGAAGATACTGTTAGATGACAGTGGCCTCTCCTATATCTGTCAGACTTATGACAGATTCAGTCATGTTGCCATGATATTAGGAAAAATGGTTTTATCCTTAGCCAAAGATCCTTCCGCAAGATTGCTTAAACATGTAGTACGGTGTTATTTGAGACTCTCTGATAATCCAAGGTGAGTATCAGAATATGTACACGATACATTCTTAGAAATCCCGAAAAATTTTAACGACAATTAATTTTGCAGGGCACTGTTAGCTCTAAGGCAGTGCTTACCGGATCAGTTGAGAGATAACACATTTGCGACATGTTTGCAAGAAGATGCCTCAACTAAGCATTGGTTGAATTTACTTCTTAAGAATCTCGAGGCCGGTCCGCAACAGCCAGGTCCACCGACTCAGCCGGGTCAACAAGATCCCAGGACGATTGGTATGTCGCCGCTTACATCTTAAAGTAAGTATCCTCTTTTTTGACGATCATATGATATTTGGTATACGAAAATATCATATAAGGACTTTAAAACGCTTCTATCCGTTCTATATCCATTTTTACGAAATGGTACATCATACTAGACGGTCATCTGTATTGTTACATATAAATATGAATTGTGCTGTGAAAACTAGTAATAAGTATATCGTCAGATTGGTAAATCAAGTACATTATGATCATTGTAAATATGTATAGATGCTTGCGGCGAAATCTACCAATTATAATCGGTTTGATTTCATTCACTCAAACTTGAAAGCTACCGGTTAGTAACCTTTTTATATAAATTAAAAATGTTTTGTACGAACAAGATATTATGGAGGTTTTAATGCTAGATACATAATATATATGTATGTATAATATATAATTATGTATAAAATATGCAAGTGTGATTATCTATGAAGGTAAATCAACTTAATTTATATTAATTATTATATTTACGCTTAGGCGCCGGATATTTTGGTAGATTTTACAACATAGATGCGTTATCCATTGCCTAAAAATTTTATACCATAAGTCAGTATTTGATTGCGCAAAAATTATTCTTCAATATGCAAGTAAACATGCAAATATTAGATTAACATTTTTCTCTTTGTACATTACATTGGCCTAATTAAATTTCGTTAAATAAGCGATATATACAATACATAGCGTATAAAACAGAATCGGCATTTTTGAATCACTGCCTGAGAGATAATGATTTACGTAGGATTAATTTATGCACGCATAACGAAATTGTAGTTAGTCCCGCTATATATTGTGATTGATTGATGGTGATACACTATGTTTAAACCATTACGCGTAATACAATGGCATCATCTATGTCGTCAAATGATTACGAATCGTAGTTATAATATAATTTTATGAGATATTGGGACTAAGTCGAATACATGAATACAAATTTGACATGTACAATTGTATACATTTTGCCTAGCTCAACTGCATTTGAATGAAAATAGGAATAATGGCTAACATTTTGAAGAAGTTTGCATCGTTATATCGTTCACATCGTTTGTCATTTTGAGCTCAGCCTCATTCTATAAAAAGAAAGGAAAAAAGGAAAATAACATTATATATTAGCGATAAGATTTCTTCCGATTGAGGATCGTGAAATTATACGCACTTTTTGAGGATCTCTCGAACGTAGAAAACCGTGTATAATGGGTGTAAATAATCTCTTATCCGCACGACTGTACTTAGATGGGCCAGTAAACCACGAGACCAGCAGGCCCACTAGAATTGTAATTAGAAAACCCACCCACGTGTACCAGAGATAAGACATTCTGTACAAGAAGAAAGGCTGTTCCCTGAAGAAAAAAATTAAGATGTTTTAAATACGATATGGTATATGGGAAGTGTCATTACGCGGTTTTTATATACGAGAACAATTTAATAAATGTACCTGACAGCGGTCTCAACGATTGTCGTGAGGTTTCCAGCGGTGCTCCTCAACGATTCGGTGCATCCATCTACCGATACCGGTTTTACCGCGAAATAAATGGATCCGTTAGAGATCGCTGCTTGCGTGCCGAACGAGATCCAAGCGACTAAGTTCAGACTAACCACTGCACCGACGAGTGCTCCCTGTTCGAGTAAGAAGATTGAGTTCGCATGATCCCATAGCAAATTGCAGGATTTCTTAAGATAGGTTTGATTTTAATGATAAATTCTACGATTCACTTATATTGTAAATCTGTCATTGAAATTAATCATCGAAAATTCTGCGATTATCCTGATATTACATTAAGATTTAAATTTATATAAATAAACATATCTTCGAAATAAAGTATTAGGAAACAATATGGATATTTTGTTTAAATATAAGTGGTAGAATACGCATATAGAACGTTGATGTCCTATTAATGAAATAAACCTAAAATTGTACAATGTACTTCTGTTGATTTCTCTGCAATAATCCTCTTACCATAGAGTTGGCCATTGGGAACAGCATGCCCAACGTGAACATTCCAAGTAAGGGCCCGGCGGTTATTCCTGATAAGCTTTTACCAGCCTGAAAAGATCAGCACGCTTTTTATTGTCGCATAGATTAATCGAGAATTCATTTACGCAAATGATCCGGTATTTCGTTACCGAACGTTCGTGTACGATTACGATTATTTCTTACCTGAATCAAACCACTCAGTTTTTCCACCATGAATACGAGACCCACGCAAATGGCTCCTGTTATTACAACTATAGCTTTCATTATACGACTCGCGCCAACGTTAGAGATTGGCTTACGGAGACACGGCTTGATCATGTCTTCATAGATTACGCCAGACATGGAATTTAATCCCGTCGACATTGTGCTAAAGGTCAACGAGTGTTTTACATAGCCAAAAAGGAAAGATGAACGGAAGAGCGGTATATAGAGTAGAGCATTATACGAAGTGAGATCCTCTTTCATCTCGGTATTATATTAAATAATTTAAAATTTAGCAAAGAATTTACATCCACAAAGAAAATGAGAGATATATTGATCCTGTATATTTTAATTGAAAAACCCATTTTTAAATACATTTTAATCTAAAAAATCAGAGCATCTAAATTCTATAGTACCTCAATGCCGCGCTGAATACACCAGAAACAAATAATCCCGGTAAACCTGGTATTGCCTCTGATAATTCCATCACAAAATATGGTAACAGCTGATCAGGCTTTCGTATTTGCTAAAATACAATTTTCATTAGTATTCGTCGAAGCGTTTAATCTAAGATTTTGCATAAAATCATCCACGTTGATCATGTAAATTCCCGAGAGGGAGGGAGAGAGAGAGTCGAAATTTTAGTCCCACTTTCAATCTCTTTCAACCTCAATTAAACCTTATGTAAATCTATTTTGATTCTTAAACAATCAAATAGTATCTCTTTTAATATTTAATCTACTTAATCTACAGTTTCTATTTAGAAAACTTCTTTTGAACCTAAAAATAGGAAATTTCATTTACAGGCTCAATATAGGAGCTCAATTCATTAGATTGGAAATTATTATAAATCTATAGAGTCTATATACGTCCTAATTGTATATAAATCTCTAGAATCTACATATGTCCTAAAACTTCAATCCTAAAAGGTTCAAAGTAGGATCAAAATTTCGACTCGGGTTACTTTACATCAAGATCATTTTACCTTTGTCGTAACCGGGTCGCAGTCATAAAAAGCCGCGTAAATGACGATTCCCGTATAGCAACATAACGAGACAATGCTGATTATGCCTACGGCCATTATCATAATCGCCCTAGATATAAAAGGAGATTAAATGAGTGACATGCGCCGCCGTGCGTCATGATGCATTTCTCGGACTCACACATTGGATTTCTTCAAGTTTGGCATCGCTAGGCATCGCTGCACCATTGCTTGGTTCACCGAGCATGTGGCCAGCCAATTCAAATAATTGCCAACCACCACGCCCCAGAAAGTGTGCCTTACCGTAGGATCCAGATTCATGCTGATTAAAGATTGAGCATAAAAATATGAAATAAGCATTGCGTGATTATAATAGAAACAATTATCTATAAGGTATACGATAACTTAACGATAAATTAAATTAATTATAATAAAAATGTATGAAGAAATTGCTGCTAGTACTTGAAGAACTCAATCCTCCCGGAGTCGATATTCCTTTTCCACACCTCCGCTACACCACCGGCTCTGGCGGTGCCAAGTATAACAACGGTGATGACGGCACCGAACATCATCACCGTCTGAATAGTGTCCGTCCAGACGACCGCCTTCAAGCCACCCTGAAGTGCAAAATCACATATTTTATTATTACTGATTATCTCAAATTTTAATTATAAGTAATAATATATAATACTATTCTATTTCTTTAACGCTTATTATATAGACTAATGTAAGTATATTTTTATCTCACATTTAGAGAGAGCGTTGAGGATTGAGGATAATTTCTCTATCGATTGCCTCTTTTCTTACAAAATAAATAAAATAAACATCTCTGCATGAAATCAACTCTCAGATCTACGAATTATGTTCTTACCAAAGTCGTGTAGAAGATACACACGGCACAGACTAGTAACGCGATCGTATAGAGATCTATTCCGGTCGCCTGATTGAAGGCTAGCGCCGGCACGTATATCACCAGCGGTATGTAAAGCAGCTGCAAGCGCAAAATTATTCAGCGTATTAAATTGTTTGCAAGATCGACGCGTATCGAGTTCAACACTTCGAGGAATTCTCGATATGTAAAGATATATATTGCATGCCGAATATTGTTAATAAGAAGATTTAGATATATACATACATATGTATATACCAATTTTAAGAAGAGATTGGCAAGAACATTTATGTTCAAACAAGGAAATCAATTCTGGGCACAAACTTACTTTAAATTATTAATTTAAATTTATTTATACGTATATGTGTAACAGAATTATACGTATATAAAACAAACTTACCATTTTGATGATGAAGATAAAAGATCCCATAAGTCTGACCACTCGATTGAATCTTAACTCTAAATACTGCAAAAAAAGAATTGCTATTTGTTAAGGTTCCTTGTTATATATAGAAAAAATGATTTTGCTAAAGTATTATGTCAAAATAATTTATGTAAGACTTTTAAACTTGTTAGAATGTTAAAACTTTTTGTACATTATGCTTGAACGTTCTATATAATGATTTTAAAAAATTATTTTTCAGATTGGTATGTAGCTAAATTTTTAATTACTTTATTTTTTAATTGCTTTACTTCAGCAAAATCATTCTTTCCGTAAATAACAAAAATATAAGGATTCTTCGTAAATAAAATAAATAACAATAAATGAAGGGCGAAGTAAGAGTCAGCGCATTTCTTTAAAAAGTCATATAATTAAAGGCATAAATTAAAAGTATAAGAAAAGATAAAAAAAGAAAGAAAAGATGTATACTAAGAAATAATAACGGTGAAAAAAATAAAGATATAACATACGAATAAGTATACGAATAGTAACGTACGAATAAGTCAAGTTCTACATTGAGACTCTACCGAACTGCGTGTATTCTTAATCTGTGAACATTTGTGATAATTATTTTTTAATTCTGTTTCCATTATGTTTTAACGTCTGAAGAAGGCTCAATCCGGTAGCCGAAACTTGTAATGTATGTTATATGTTTATTTTTTTCACCGTTATTATTTCTTAGTATACATCTTTTCTTTCTTTTTTTATCTTTTCTGTACTTTTAATTTATGCCTTTAATTATATGACTTTTTAAAGAAATGCGCTGACTCTTACTTCGCCCTTTATTTATTGTTATTTATTTCCGTATAAAATTATTTACGTACCTCATAAGAAGACGTAATTCGGAGTCCGTAGAAAACCGGCAGGTACACGATCGCCATTGTAATGGATACAAAACTATCCGCGATCACAACACACCATAATTGCGTACCGTAAACGTACATTTCGGCCGGCAATCCCAACATTGCTATGCCCGACACGTAGCTGCAATTTTAAGGGGCTGTCCTTAGAATTACTCGTAATCATGCAGCATTTAGACAATGCAAATTTAAACGTCACTAATTCTCAATTTATTTCTAGCAAATGGACAATTTAATGGACTCAATTTAATGTCGTTAATAGCGAACATAATTTTGTGAATTAAAAGTTAATATGTAGGAGAGACAAAGAATAATTTTGTCTCATTAAAAAATCGCGATTATCGATGATTATGGATGATTAATAAAGTGTTAATATAATATGCATATATAATTTTAATTTTTATATATTATAAGTTGTGTTGTGTAAAATGAAAATTATGTATCTTAATTCATAAAAATCACAATTTTACAATTTTAGTAAGGAACATATGCTTAAATCAAAAGTAAAGCAATTCGCAAATAGCAATTGCCGTCAATAAAATATTAATAGCTTCTAACTAATATAGGGTGCTCTTAAAAACGAATTCTTATCCAGATTATTCTGACAAGTGGACTATTAATATTTAGAATCTGAACTAGCGAACCTTGACGGCCAATTGAAATGAACATCACCTTATATGTCCTATACGTATATTTTCACAGAACAGTTTTTCTACCAATATCCCAATGCTCTCATATTCACTAAGCTTACATAAAGTTAGATTAAGGTCAGACATACATTCAAAAAGTAAAAAATATTTTTTCAAGTCTTTCTAGTTATCTTTCGAAAAAGTTTGAAACTAAAACATTTTTAAGTGTGTAAAAAATAGC
>NW_017304228.1:903337-925746 GCF_001594115.1 Trachymyrmex septentrionalis | reverse complement strand
TGGATTTTATCGGACTTTATTACAAGGAATTCAACGGACTTCTGGTAGATTGTACACCGGGATTCAAGAGTGGTTATCCCTTTGTTGCTATCTCATTGTTAGTGTTTCAACTTTTCGTCGTTGCAAACTTGCAACGAGAAGTAGAGTTGCGTTAAAAAAAGGTGGACTTATAGGAGAAGATCATACTGAAATTCAAATACATAGTGTTTTGTTTATTGACAAAGTTTGAAACTAAAACATCTTTAAGTGTTTAAAAAATAGTAATACAAGAACAAAACATTTTAATATCTTAAAATTGAACACTTCTTTTTTGAGTGTAGTCATATCACATCACCAGTCACATTTATCTGTCCGATACCACTTTCCAATTTACACAAACAAGAAATCTAAATGACATTAAAAAATATAAAAATGTTGGTTATTTTTATTTAAAAAAAAATACGAGCAAAAGAGTGTTTTGTAAGAACAATGTTTTATGTCATATATATATTTTTGTCGTTCAAGAAAATCTCGAAAAAGGCTAGCGTTCAATCAAACCGATATTATCCGATATCTATTTTATTCAAATAGTAATATTAGTAAGAGATACACAAAATTTTTAATTAGAAACATTATAACAAATAGCACAAGCACAACTATTGGTGTCGAATTTACCCATAGTAATAATGGTTTACCTTTTAAATTTAGAAGTTCGCCATTTTATTAAAATTGGGAATGTATAAAATCAGCAATACAAAGATTAGATTTATTAATATATTTTTTTAAGAATTTGTTGGGTTTTGTTTCAGATCAACTATATGAAATCTATTATGAGATGGTTATCTTCTGTATACTATTAGTTAACAGTTCTGTATACTATTAGTTAACAGTTAACTATTAGCTAACAGTTGTGATGACACTATTTGTTATATAATATTTTTTATTAAAAATTTTATGTAACACACTACTCACTATATTCTTTAAAGTGGAATCTCACTCTAAAGAATAAAATTGAACCAGTTCTTGGAAAAAAATGGTTTAATTTTTTTTTTAAGAATGAGATTCCACTATTTAGATTGAAATTCACTCTAAAAGTTTTAAAAAGTATACTAATATATATGTAAGATATTGATCAAAATTCTTTTTAAATAAAGTTAGTAGTTTCTGTAAAAAAAAAAAATTATAAAAGTAGAGGCGTCTTTTTAATCTTTTTGGATGTATGAACCTCCTAAATAAAAATATTTTTATATATTTTTCAAAGCATAAAAGATATTTTAAAGTCTCAGAGAACATATGTTTTTAATTATACACTTTTTCGATGTTACGTGGTATAAGATTTTAACTAAAATTTGAGAAAAAGAAATAAAAAAAGGAATACATCTTTACCTTGCTATCAGTGACATGCTTATCGGAAATATAGACATCTTTTGGCCACCTACAAGATATTCTCCCACAGCGTCTGCCTTTTTCCTGGATGCATACCACTGATAAACGCCTACGAGGGCAGAGACGCCCAGCAACCCGATGAATACGATCGAATCGACCAAATCAAATGTTCGCCGGTTATCCATCGTATCCATTGTACTACAGGTTCGTTTCGTCGAGCAAAAATTGTTCTAACCAGATATTTTATAGTCGATAAATTTTGGATTTTGATGTCACCATTACGATACTCTTTCGATATTCAGTATTCAGTAACTCAATATGAGCGCATTTGTAGAAATTTGCAAATTGGAACAGAAAATTAGTCGTAATTATTTCCCGTCGCGTGCGAGTTCTCCAACATCCCACAGAAATCTGACAAGTGTTAGATCCACATTTAATGTAGGTTTGATATTTCAAAAATTATGAGAAAGAGAGAGAGAGAGAAATCGCGAAATTTTATATAAAAATCAATCTATTCGCGTGATTAAACTCTGAGGAGCACGTTAGAGATAAAAGGATATTTATTCTAAATCTGTTCACTTCATTGTAAATTTTATATAATTACACAAATGTTCACGAAATTATCACGTTTTTATAAACTATTTTAATAATTGTTGTAAAGTTAAAAAATAACGTGCTCTCGTCAAATTCTTCGAAATCACATGGAAGCGCGAAAAATTAATAAAAAATCACAGTCGATGACTGAAGTCAAACCCGATATTTTTACGAAATCCGTCGTTTTGATCCCTTTGATCTCGCGCGATTACTGTGATTGTGCGACGACGCGACGACGAGATTACGGATATGCCGCTTCTTCTACACGCTCTACGAAATGTCTGTGACGGTGAAAGAACGACGCGTCAAACGCAGCTTCACGGGCCACGATTGAATAATTGCGGATTCTCCGCCGCTCCGTTGCTCCATATCGCCCTCGACTACCGCCTTCCGTAATGGTACTTATGTGAGCATATGTAACAGCCGATGGACTTTTCGTAGATCACCTTCGTTCCGGTTGTATTTTCGTCCGATTAATCCTTTCAATTCTCAATTTCTTTATTGATTGAAAGAAGAATAGAAAGAAATCTTTTAAATTCACGAATGTTTCGGACAAAATAGTTTCCATCTTTTATAGTAATATACTTTCTAAATTTTTTGGAATAGAATCTCACATGTTAAAGAATGAATATCGAGCTCATCTTGAAAAAGAATGGTTCAATTTTTATTTCTTTAAGAGTGTAAAAGTATGAGAATGTTTATTATTGATGCACATAACTATAAATTCGCAGGATTTAATTAGATTATCCATTAGAAGATTTTATACGATTATGCAATTAATTATAAAATGACATTTCGAAAATTATCTTTTACTACAAAGTGTATTGAAATAACGGAATAAAAGGAGACAATGGAAATGCTGGAAGTGAAATAATATTTCTATATTTGTCAGTATATCTAAATTTTTATTTATACAAAAAACAAAGTTGCTATTGCTCAACAGAAATATTTTGTCACATTTCTTTGAGTTTATTACAGCCAAATAACATTAAACGCTCACGAAGAGTAGCGTTACAAGTAAATATAGTAAAAAAGAAACGTTCACTCTTCATTATTTTTAAGAGCGATACGGTAACAACAGTAAAATATCCGATATCCACTCAGGATACAAATATACTTCGGTATCGGTAACATGCGTGTATTTCGAGAAAATGTAGAATGGAATGTATATTGCGTCGACTTCCCATAATAACTGATATTCATGACAAATTCATGACGCACAAATACCTTACAAATACCTTACTACTATTATAGATAACATTACACAAATGTTATAAATTGTCGATTACTTATATTTACTAACATTGCGATAATTAAATCGCGCATTGAAATTTCTTTATATTTTATAGTGATGCAACGTAGTGGATGAATCAAATGATTATATTTAAACTATCTGTCGATACTTATAACAATATCTTTCTAAAAAATCGGCACTTCTGATGTACATACGTAAAGAATATATAACTCCAGCATGAGTTTCGTGTAATATTTTAAATTGCATAGTCATTATTTGTATAAAAACAAAAAAATATTAGTATTATTAAAAAATATATATGTTTAAAATATTTAATATATTATTTAAATAAAATATATTTATTGCTCGTCGTTAATTTATTTATGATTAATTTGAGATGTATTGAGTTAATATATACTTTATATATGTACATATATACATATAGAATATGCACGACACATATGTATATTGATATACACATATAAGAGACTTCATCTCTTTATTGTATCCATATTACACAAATAAATTTTTGTATATCACAAAAATGTTTCAACATCGAAAAAATTCGTCGAAAAGGCACGCCATAATAACCTATTGTTTTAATTGTATTCATCTTACATTGCGTTGATAAAGGCACACACTTTAAGTCACACAGATATTTATATAACAATATAAGAATAAGTATGATAATCTAATCAATATGGAACACACTAATATTATTCAGAATAATTAATTCATACACACCAATATATTTGTCTAAAAGTACTGTCACAACATATTCTATATTATTATCACGCGAAAAAGGTTGTCTAGTATTTTAAAATTAAGATAATAATGAATTATAGTTTTGTGATAGTGATTTTCTGAAGCTGAGAGATTAGAAAGATTAGAAGTGACAGATTGATTGGATGCTTAAGTAATGTCATCATCATTATTCATAATACTGAACCTCTCAATTATTAAAACAAAAATTAAATTGATTTCTAAAATAATTAATAAAACGTTAAAATTATTAAAATTATGTACAATTCTCTTAAGTACGCTAAAAGGAAAGTTTAAAAAATCTTGCGTGTATCGAGCTGATCAAGCTGTCTAATTTTTCTGATTTTTGTTTACGTTTCTATGTCTACATATTTAAAGGCATTAGCAAAACAGACTGTTAAATAAGAGTAAAGTATTTGCTACATGTATTATATATACAGTTAGTTATCAACTTGAAAACTTAATGCTACGAGCTGCACCTGGGCAAGTTAATATCTTCGTTTCTGGAAGACGCTGATCCACCCTTAAAGGGGATCATTTAAATAAAAATGAAATGAAAAATGCATTATAATGTGTCGTTAGTATTATTTGACTAATCGCTAAGAATAGTGAATCATAATAAATGATTAAATCTAAGGTCAGCAGTTGCTGCAAGACGAAGATGAAGTATTCTACATTAATACTTATATATCAATGTAAACTCTTTCATTTGATTGTTAAAATAGTCATTCTTTAAATCTCCTAATCTTTTCTTTTTTTTAATTTATAAGATTACTCGATGAGTATATGAAATATAATTTATAAAGAATTATTTATTTAATTTTTCTCTCTATAATAAATCTTTATTATTCTATAGAAGAGAAAAAATAAGTAAACTTGGAACTTTTTCTTTTTAAATTAATTTTTATTTTCATTGATTAATAAATTATTAAAATTTTAATTTAAAATATAAATTAATTTAAAGCAAAATTTATTTAAAACGTTATTAATTATTAATGACAATTTACAAGTTTGAGCAATTTTCTACTCATTAAAATACTCATTAAAATTGAGCATTAATCAAATACTTTCTCCCAATCGATAAAAATAAAACATTATTTGGGAAGTAAGTGATTATTGAGCATATCTGCTTTGAGCAAATTGTATTTGTTATGTAAACATTTTTTTTAAATTTTTATCAAGACTAATGGCTGTTATTTGAATTTACATTGTCGTAGAATTTCACAAGAATGCATTATGTCTTGGCTCACCACGGTTCGCGATAAAATTGTTATCGATTTCCCTTCGTTCTCGCGTGCAACGTCACTGACCTATGCAATGTGCGACCTTATACGCAGCACGTTTGCTCGGAAGGCCTTTCATGGACGGAATGGCTGATAAGGATGCGATTTCTTAAAATATTTATCTATTATGTATCTATTATTAAAATTCTAAATGGACGCGCGCTATACATAATACAATAGAAATTTATGCGCTCTCCAATCGTCGATCTTTAATTCGGGTTGTTGATATAATTTTAGCGATTGTAAATTAATCGTAAAAACACTATACAAAAATTTTGTAAGAAATATTGCATTTTTTTATTAATCATTCATTAATTTCATTTATAAATAAAATTAACTTTTTAATCATTCATTAATTATATTTGTAAGTAGAATTAATTTATTAGTAAATACCAATGCATAATGCCTTTATCAATAGAAGATAACTATAAAACAAACTTAAAAGTTTATTTGAAGAACTAGCAAAAGAATAACTTTAGGGACACTTACAGCTTATCTAACAGTCGAAGGTATTGGCGTTAGTATAGTAATTTCACGGAAACTAGTGTTTCACCAGCAGTTTAAGATCAAGAAGATAGAGTCGAGAAAATTGCACCGCGCGCGTCTACATTTCGCGAGTATGTCGCGTTAATAACTATTTAATTAAGTCACACAGCCGCATGGTTCGCGGAGGCGTGACACGCATTCACGAGTCACTCCAAAACTTACGTTACTATATTATAACTGTACAAGTGATCTATTAAAACAATGTTTATAGTCTCGATGTAAAAGCTATGTTATTTTTCAAATACTTCTTTCATCATAGTGTAATTAATACGTAGTCGAAAATGAGCCATGCACCAATAGATTATTTCTCCAAGTCATTGAAAATATCAAGAAATCACTTGTTTTATGACTTGGCGCTTAATGATTCAGGGATTATTGGGAATAAAAAATAATTATGTAGAAATATGATTATTCTCTACACTGTGGTCATTCATAGAACTATCGACTATGAATATCATTCTTAAAAACTGTTCAACGTACGTAAAATTGCGAGAGCATTTAAAAAAGACAAAACGATGCATTGAGTGATTTCTCATTGAGTGATCGCTCATACATTCCAATATTTATTAACAATATAGCTCGAAAAATTGTAAAAACGCGAAAAATCTTATATCTCAATATAGTCACAGAACAAGACAGAATAGCCACGTCACATTTTACGCCTATACGCTTAGCCACATCCTCTTATTTTCATTTTCCTGTCCACTTAAACCAGAATTATTGAAGTTTCCGATAAAGAAATCTTTTCCTCAATATTCTGGGTAAATATATGTATGTCTTGTTCACTTTTTCATAAAAGCAATTATTGCCACAAAAGGTGTTCCTATTTGGATAAGTGGAACTTCAAAATGTATTTTTAGAACAAGCAAATTTATCTGAATGCCTTCCTTTTTTAAGCTTAAGTACTTCGAGATTTATATTTTTTCGAGTAAAGTCGAGAATGATCCTTGCGTACATATATTCTTATCTTAAATGCCCATAAACGATGCCCTTAAAACGAACTCTCGCGAGCCTTCGTCTTAAGCTGCGCGGAGTCCGGGCTCGGTGTCATCGCCGGATTATCGTAAGCATAATCGAGAGTAGTATCCTCGCTAGCGTGCCGTCGTGAGAGAGGTGTGCTCGTGGTGTTCGGTGTAGTATTAATCCCATTACTATTACTATTACTATTACTGTTATTATTCTCGATTATCTTGGATTCTTGCTCCACCGTGGCACTTATGCTTGGTATAGTCAACTTGAGACCATTTTGCTTATTCGCGGCCTCGACGTCATCTTGCACTTTGTTCTTATTAGCCTGCTGAAGCAACAACGTAATTAAGACGTTACAGTCTTACTCGCAACTACCTTGCAAACTACATCACGTAAGAAGTCACTAAATTTTTCGCAATGGTCACTTGCGGTTTTAATACAAAATTAAAATAAAAAAAATATAAGAATTTTTTATCATTTTCGTATAGGAGACTAAATTTTTAATTTGTATTTGTTATGTTGATAAATTTTATTTTATTTTTGCACGTACGTTATGAAAAAATCTGTCGCAATACTCTCGTAATAATGAAGAAAAAGCTTTTTGAAAACATCTATTCTTGTGGATTCTCACCTTCACTTTTATGTTCCTTCGAAATATAGTTTGTAAAGACTCTTGGATCCTTTTCCACCGTATTAAAGTCCTTGCCAGCAGGTACAACATTCCGAGCAGCGAGAAACAGGTCAAAATCGTTGTGATCACGAACCTGTATTTAAGCCTCTCAACCTCCTCTATAAAAGAAAATTTTACGGCTAATATAAAAATTTTCTGAAGATTAACGAAATCGGTTAGTATAACATATTCGATTTATTTTCGAACCCAATTCTTACATTAATTATAGAAATTGTTATAAGAAATATTAATAATGACGTTTCAGAAGAGGATTATTTTTTAGATAATATAATCATTAGAAATTTTTGCGCAATTTAATTTCATACATTAACAAATAGAATGTAAATATTTTCAAAGAAACTGGGGACTAATTATTTGATATTATATAATTATGTGATAACCGTTTATTATGCTCCATAATACATCGCTGATTTTAAAAAAGATACGCATAAGCATATCTAATATCTGTTCTCGTTAAACCCTCGAAAGTGAAAGTTGCGCATTATGTTTCTAAGTAAAGTTCTCTTATATTAGAAAGGAAGAGTCAACGTTAATATGAAACATTAAAACCAATATGTTATAAATTGCTTACAATTACTTTTTTCTAATCGCGAATTATATAAGACAATACGAGACATAAGACTAAAAATGAAATATTGAAATTTCCTGAGTATTCTGAAACCACTTGAAAAAGTATTTATATAAATGTAAATATACCTTGACTATAAATGTACGTGAAAATTATACTTCTGTAATAAAAATAGCTATGAGATTTACAACAATAAATTACCGGTCTTCGCGACCATGTATTAAGCGGTACTCGCGCAAGAATTATAAGCCGAGTGACGCTTGTGCGAGATTTGCGTCGTTGAAATCTCCGACTGGTTTGACTTCTCTCAAGACGTGCAGTACTTCGCAATAAAATTATGTGCATATTCTATTTGCACTTGAGCCCACTCACCTCTGAGATCATCGTACTGTCTTGATTGATCCATGCGTTGAATGTAGCGCTGATCATGAAGATAAACTGAAATTAGAAGGAGCGACCAATAATTAGTATAGTATTTCGCGCATTCGCACTGCATTTATCGAGTAAACTTATCTAAAATGTGCTCGAGATATTTCAACATTAAATGAATGTTTTATTAACATTTCTTGTTAAGATTTCAATATCAAATATTTATTTAGAAAGCGTTACGAAAAATAAATTATTAACGACGCTACAAAACTCGAAGATTTCTCCAATTATAATTGTTGTAGCGTCGTTAATAATTTATTTTTACCATTATGCTATCATGCACTAGATATGTGAGAGAAACTCGACGGTTTTGTGTTCACATATAATTAAAGTCGAATCAATTACAGTTTCAAGAATAACAGTTAAAAGAAAAATGTACTATGTTAAAAATACTATTGCAATAATATTTTAATAATATTAATACATACTACAATCTTTATTAATAGTTTGTTCAAAGATATAATATAGCTCTAAAATAAGAAAGGTAAACGTTATTAAAAATTTGCGTAAAAAATATATAATTATATTGTAATTAAAAATATCTAACATATAAGTAAATTTTACATGTCAGTTTTATTGATTTATGACATTACTTAGGCATTTATTTTTATTTTCCATTGGAGTTTTTCTCTGTATGATCTACTCCTTCCGAGCAAATTAAAAAAAAATTTCTATAAAATTAATTCGGCTTAACGCGCAATCGATCTGTCTGCTACTTCAACATTCACACTTCAACATTCGTCTTCACAACAACGTTCTCCGATTCTTCTTATTCGAATCAATCGCATACCTCTCAAAAAGTTCTCGCGCGCTTGCGTAAGGCCGGAGAGTCGGTCGCGATAGCAACTAACAGCACAAACAATTCCGACCTACGGTGCTTACAGCACGTGAGAGTGCGATTACGCCTTATCCCAACTATAAATGCAAGATGACCCCATTCCAAAAGAGAAACGAACCTAGACCTGGGACGGTGAGTTTACATGGATCGATTCGCGAGCGCTTAGTCGCGATGCCGTTGGATAAAATTTGCAAGTAAAGAAAAGAATACTCTGAACTGAGATATTTAATTGTTCAGAAATAATATCAGTTACCAAAGATAAAATATCGTGTGGTATGCCGTACTATTTGGATCGTTAATTATGATGTCGCAATTTTGAAAAATAATTTATTAGAATGTCCCACAACACAAACAGTTACAATTTAGAGCAATCTTCATTCACCGTTTTACAAATTTCTTGAATATCCTAGACGTGAAAGGAACAGCACGTCTTCCCCAGAGAGAGAGAGAGAGTTCTTATTTCATTGAACATTTTTATACGTTCATTTCCCAACACACAAAGTCAACAAGTTCTCCCCCAACATAGAAATCATATATAAGTCCGAACTGAGTTTACCGACATAACGTAACCGGACACCATAACGGGGTCTCTCAATGGGGAACCAGACGCGGGCCCGACAGAACTCTACACGGATAATTTCGTACGAACCAGCTACACACGTCAAATCAAATCCCCCTTCCCCTTTCCCTCTCCCCGTCAAGCGAAAGAGCATCCTTTGATATAAAGGCAGAGAATTTCATTCTTCGCGCGTCTCAAGAAGGAGCGAAGCCGCAGTTTCTCCTACCTGTCGGAGCATGAAATACATCTCCCCTTCCCCATTACGGAACCGATATTGAATACCAACCAAGGAATGGAAGGGAAAAAAATGACGAAGAGGAGGATAGGGAGGGTCCGAGGAGGCTGAAAGAAAAAGGACGGCGGAGAGGACAGAGGGAGGAAGAAAAGAAGCTAGGTGACTCATCGACCGCGTTCGCGTGTGGGAAGTCGGTAGGAACAGTCAGGTGCAAAGTCAACGGACCCGAGAACCCGGGTTTGGTTTGCTTGCTCGCCGCGCTCGGCAGAGGTGAACGATGGCACCGTACCTACTTGCTATCCGGTTTCCCGTATGCTCGCGTGAAAACGAGAAATCAGGACATCGCACCGCACATGAATAAACACTGATGAAAGAGATAAGAGACAAAATCGTATAGGTAAATTCAAATTAGCAAAATATAGAACGTTAATTTTTCCGGCGATTAAAATTTGGACACTTTCATACCGGTGTGCGCAAATTCTAGTATTTTGTCAAAAATATTTTTAAGCAAAAGCTAATTGTAAAAAAGACTATATTTTTATGTATATTTTAACCCTTACGAAAAAATACACCGAGCTAGGCATTGGCGATCCGAAATAACACTCAAATTAAATGCTAATCTTCAGAATGAAGGTTTATTTGAATACTCAATTAATATTCAATTTAAGTGTCATTTCGGACAGAGGGAAATTAAGGAGGGAAATTAAGGAAATATTTAAAGCGAACTTCATAATCGACTGACTGAAACCACGCAATGAATTTAATTATGATTTTAAACGATGCTCTTTAACAGTGAAAAGATAATAATTATCATATAACAATACAAAAAATTATTTACTTTTAAAATGCTTATTATGAATATCCAGTTTATAAATATCCTTCTAATTGTAAAATGGCTATGAGCATTAATATTCTATTAAATTGCTTGTCAATTTAATTTATGATATTATTACTCTAATTATTAGGATTGTGTTTCAAAACTGAAAATTAAATTCGGCATAAAATTTATCATACACGATTACACGGAGAGAAAAAATTTGCTGTGATCGCTAATCCTATGCCATAATCCATTGGCAAATTCCATTTGCAAATATAGGAATCGCAAATTATTTGCAGGTCTTAGAAATATTTGTTCTTTTTCGTATTCGTTACAAAAATTATTTGCAACAAATGCAAAATATTTGTCAAATATATAGCAAATTTATTTGCTAGAAACAACAAACAAATTTGACAATTAAACTTTGCAATCCTTTTGTGTTCATAGCAAAATCATTTTTCTCAATATAGATATGAATATAAATTTACACTGAATTATTTAAGCACTAAAAATCCAGCTTGATCGTTTAAAGATTTTCATTTTCTAGCTGTTGAATAATTATTGTTTTCAAAGTTTTACATAAAAACTTGTTTACTACTCACATTGACAGTCTTTCTTGCACTCGTCTGGCTGATAATTGTGACTCGTGGCGTTACACGCATCTGCACATGGTTTGCAATGCAGATCGAAGGGGCTGCAATACTGCGAGATGTTGCAAAATATGTCGCCACACCTGGTACCCCGAGGATCGAGGTCGGCTAGCAAGACATTAGCCAAGACGGATAGAACGACGATAACTGACACTATCAATGTCATGCTGTTTATGATCACTTCCAGTAACACTTAATCGAAGCAATATCGGCTCTAATGTGCAGCGGATTTAATTGAGTTCACCAACTGGTTTGACGTTCTTTCTTTTTTTCTAATTGTCTTTTTTACTTTTCTTCTTTTTCTCTTTCTCTCTCTCTCTCTCTCTCTCTCTCTCTCTCTCTCTCTCTCTCTCTCTCTCTCTTTATCTCGAATCACGGATCTAGGACACAATAGTGACTCTCTCCATAATCGACGCTCATGATAATCCTTAACGGCACTCGAAAAGTATACCTCGAAGAGGCTCCATGTTCGTGGCGCTAAAAGCATTATGAAAAAACATCTGTCATATTCTTACATACACATTGAATTGTAAATATTATTTTCTAAAGTATATATATATAGTAAAGGATCGGTGAAAAAGTCCGTTAGACGATATAAAATCTGTTACAATTGCAAACAAAAAGACTTTACGACAATTTAATTACATTTTTAGTGATATGTCATTCTTTAGTGAACGAATTAATACTGACGGTAATATACATACGTATATGATGGAATATAACTGCAATTTTGAGAAACATAGTATGGTATATAAAGATAATCAATGAGAGACATAATGTAGTTCATACACACGGAAAGGACAGCTTTTTACTAACAAGATATTAAAACATTTATTTAGATACTGATCTGAAAATAATTTTAATGGATTATCAAAATATAATTATATTTTGATACTAAAATATTTTTGGATACTAAAAAAAAAGAAAAAAAAATTGGATATTAAAATTGTCGAATATCTTATTGTAAATTGTAACTTTCGAATATACGATTCGGTTTAGTAATTTAGACTTTAAATATTCTCTCATACTTTTTAAAAATATATTATTGTTAAAATTAAAATAATTCCTCAGCAGTCGCTATAAAAGAAGAATAACTTCTTTAATTTAATTTACATAAATTGTGTTTAATGTAATTACTAGACGAAAAATGTACAACTATCTGATGGTTTTGAGGAAGTCGCAAAGGAATGCAGAAGTTCAATAGCAATTCGTACAGTTTGAATGTACAGTGGGTTTATTTAGGTCGAAATCGAGGATTTTTTTGAATAGAAATGTGTTTTATTTCGTTGTTTATATCCATTGGTTACGTCCGGTTTCATCGAGAGATGCGTTAGTACTTGTGAAGTGGCATCACCTGTACTCTTCAAACACCTGTGTTAACGCATATGCGAGCGCGGTTGGATGCATCAAAATGGCCTCCGGTGTCGTGTGCAACAGCGGAGATACTTTCGCCTACCCACCGACAACCTCGTTTTATTGTCACATCATGGACTATGTTTTGTAAATTACTTGCGGTCTATCGTTCTTGTCGTGTTTTATATTCTTTCGATTGCGTGACGTTTGCTTAGAGGACTATTTTTTTCAAAGTGAGTAACATACTTTCAATAGTGATAGTCACGATGATATTATCAAAAATTGCAATAAACAAACAGATTTATAAATAGAAAAAATTTCTTGTAATCAAAGAATGAATTTCAATCAATTAACGGATAATAATGAGACACTAAATACTCGATACTTGTAAGACGTGTAATCCGCAGTCGTTTTCGAAATAAGATACAATAATGAGAGACTAATATTCTCAGGGCCACAGCATATCGCGTTTGTGACTCACTCGTCGTATCAACCAGCGAAGTAAACGCTTGCTTCGTTTCCTACGTAATAGCAATGGAAAATTGCTCTCCCACGCGTAACAACGATTAGCTGTCGATTAAAGTCGCTAAGACTGAATTATTTTAATGAACCGAAATATTTCATCACAATCTTATTTTAATGCTCATTTTATTTAAAAAATTTAAAAGAATTAATCAACATTTTAGTCTTAATTAAATAAAATATCCGAAATCTTAATTAAATGTTCAAGATCGATTACGTCAATTTTAGAATTATTCACATGCTTGCAATTCAATACTTAAACATTGTTAAATTCATAATGTCAAATTATATCCAATTTGAGTTATTTTTAACTGTTTCTAATAATTCGCCATTGTTTCTACTCAATATATTGTTAATTTAACTAAAACAATAGAGTTAAATAATTCAATTCAAGAATAGTATTACATTTGGCAAATCTAATTTGTTATTTACTAAGTGTATACGTTAGTACGGGCATTGTTTACTTTGTAACTACAGAAATAGATTGATTTACATGGACTTTAAAATTACGGAAATGAATTGTGTGATTTGCATATGGAAATTAAAAATAACATTTTGTTATTTTTAACCATTGCTCCTTTGATATCTATAAAACAGTATACTTTAATTGCAAAATTAAAAAAAAATATTGTCGAAATGAAAATATATTGTCACAGTTGATAACGTCATAACGTTTAATAATTGCAACACAGCAATGCGTCAAGCGATTATGATATGTCCACATACATATACACCTACCGATGTTTTGGAAGATACACGATCATACGTGTCTTTCTTTCACCAATATTATTATCGCGTGTCTTAACACATTCAGTTATCGGGTATTATATATATATATATATATATGTATTAAAGTGCATAACTTTACTTGTAATCATTCGGATGTACATTGTAACGCAAATGTTTGTTGTCGCTCGCTGCGTTGGATCAAGTGAGCGCTGTGGTACATCTGGTCCCGAATACAATATCTGGTACCACACAATACGTGTCGACGCACAATGCTTTAGGGTGTTGCCTGGTGTTGTAACAAATGAGAATCGAATGCGAACACATGGTACAATCTACTCAAATAATCGTACAAAATAAAGCAATAGTAAACTATTTAAAATGAACAGAATACGGAAATGATAAAAGTCTTAAAATAGTATTTATTTATATTTATATTTCGTATAATATACATATGTATTTACGATAATTTTATAAAATATTTCTCAAATTTCAAAATTCTATTGTTTTGTTTTTGAGAAAATAATTTCGAATAATATCAATTAAAATCAATTAAGTCCCTGTACTTCAAAAGTTATATTTCCGGGAAATAAACCTGACATATATTTTATTCATACTTATGTGAGAAATGTAGACAAAATAAGAAGTGTTCAGTATTCCTGTAATATTTGTCAAATATGAATGAAGAAGATAAGTTACAATGTATAGATAAAGAAGTTTGTGCTACAGTTTGTGCAAATACTATTTTTATTTTCTTACTTGATACAATATAGCTAAATAAATATCTTGATTTATGCGATGTATATTATATAGTGGGTTGATTAGAAAGTTCCTGCTGTTTTTTTAGCACAAAATTATATTTACAATATTTCAGTCAAAAATTTAAAAAATTTAAATTAAAAAAAAAGGTTTTAAAGCTTGAAATATCTATTTTCGAAAGGTTACTATGTTTTTTTTTTGAGTTTCTGTAAGTTTGATAATTTTTACATACAGAAAACTATGAGTTGAAAAAGATAGAAAATTTTCTTCTAACTTTGAGTATATCATTTGCCCAAAATTCGTGAATATTTTCGGCTTTCTACTTAAGTGAAAGCTTTCCCTACAAAATCGTTTTTTAAAAATGTTCCTAAGATTTTTTATTACTGAGTTATCGAGAAAAATAAATAAAAGGAGCATTTTGACTTCGATTGCTTATAACCGAGCTCATAACTTTGTTAAAAATCATCGTACTGCAATTTAAAAAACCAATTTTTAAAGGTAAAACTTTGCTCTATTGAATGGTATAACAACAACAACAATTATATTCTATGTATAATTTTGAGCTAAAAAAAATCGGCACAAACTTTCTGACCAACCCAATAAATAATTTAGATTATGTCATAATATGGCGCTACAAAGTAAAATAAATAATTAGAATATTGACGATGTGAAGTGTATAATTATTTCGTACTGGAAAACATATTTAATCATTATATGTTCAAAGATTAAAACTCATAATTTAAAATCGGAAAGCTTTTTACACACACACAGTTCACACAATTAATTTTTGAAAGAAAAATTTCTTATATTTTTCAAATTGATCAAAATTTCATGAACAATAGATATTATAAATTAGTAGGTACTATTTAAAAAAAAACTATATTATATATATAAATTGATAATATATAAATTGATAATTTTTGTAAATTCTTTTTTTTTTTAAATTGATTTATTATATATATAAATAATTAATAATTATTTACACATTTTAATCCATCGTATTTAAAAAATTTCAATGGTGATGTCTCTCAAAATAAGAGTTATTTTATTTTCTTCACGATGCCTGCCATTCAATATTATTTTAAAACGTTTATCGCATTCTCACACGTTCAGACAAGCTTTCAGGTCTACTTTTCATTAAGCAATATCTCGATCTTGCTGTTTTTATCCCATAATAAACTGTGCCTTGCTCGAACTCTGCATCGAGAGATCGTTTGCCATGGAAAGTCGGAATAGAGAAGTCAGAGGTAGGCGGTGGACATGCACGGTCGGGACACAGGAATGTTGCTTGACTGGTTCACGAGAAGAGTTTTACGCATGGCGAACATTATACGAACCCGAACATCGTCGATATTCGCTCTCAAACCTCGACTACGATCAAAGGAATGAATCACGAATCAAAGTCGTTTATCGGATATTAAATAGCGTGAATCGATTATTCATATAAATGAGAAATTATACGCTGTAATAGCATAAGAGTTATGCTATATTGTTGCAAAAATTTCTGTTTCGATATCTTGAAACATTGAAATCATTTTCCGTGTGCAAACATTATGATTGACAACAAGATTGGATTTCTTTTTGCCCCTTTTACTTGTTTTTTTTTTTTCACATATTAATTTGTAATTCAAAACCTAATTCAATACCTATGTTTGAATATTTTCACTATTTATTTGTACTAAAAAAACCTATTAACGTTTGAATATTTTAGCTAAAAAGCTATTTGGATATTTTAGTTGAACGCGATAAAAAGATATCGGTCAAACAAACGTTCAAAGTATTTCCTGTTTTATTCCTAATTTAGCAAATAGCAAAATACGAAATTATCAGCCACTGCACATAGTTATTTTAATTAGAAGCTGACTCATATCGTCACACGTACTTGGTATTTCATTTCTTGTAACATCTTTTGCCCATTGATAACGCTATGCGTAACCCGCAGCCAGTCTTGTCACGTACTTGACGTCAGAATTTGTCGCGCGAAGCCGCGTCACACCGCGTACGCGCGATCATCTTGCTTATGACGAAACGTCGCAAATGCTGCGGTAGCAATCTCGGAAGAAACTGCATTCGCGATTCCGCATTTTCTAATCCCGCGTAACCGACGTGCAACAAACTAGGACAAACAACGTTGCGCGGCAAGCGCGTGTAATTAGGTACTAATTAATTAGTCATTTTCATTACAACGTCGTCTAACACTCGATTTCCGAGCTTTCCGAGCGATTTTCCACACGGATAACGATTGCAACAGTGCAGTGTAACGTCGCGCTCGATTGATTTGTCCTTGCTTGAGCGAGTAAAGAGTGTTAATGCATATTTAATAAGTTTTCGGAAAGCATCGTCTGATACCGGAAATATGCACTTTATTGAAAGCCTGCTACATGAATGAAACATAAATCTCTGAACTGTGAGAAAATATTTAAAAAAAAAGAATCTACAAATTCTTTGGCTGTTTCGAGTTGATAATTCTTAGGAAAAGTTCAATTGGATGTCACAATCTTTTCGTAACTTATTTCTTGTTAATCAAACACAAAATTGACATTCCGTCGTAACAAGACCTTGAAATTCTATCAAACTGTAATCTTAAATTTTAAAGCTTGAAATAAAAATGAGAACTTTACTACTTTGTGTTATGCTATTCAGAATGAATCTATTTTAATAAACGTAGGTTTTTATTTTTGATCATTTTTACTTATTTGTTGAACGGTAGAAGGGAATACTGACTCCAAATTAGGCAGAAAATTCTTTAAGTAAAATTTTTAGTAACTTCTCCCGAACACATTGTAAATTCTAACATATGGTATTGTATACCGGTATTTCCAAGCAGCGGGGATCGATATCATACATATAGAAGCAAGTGGATCAATGCGATACGAATAAATTGTGAAATTATCTTGATAAATGTTAAGCCTCGTCTTATGTATTCAACTATGTGATCGTTAAAGTCTCCGCAGATCCTCCTTGCATTATCGTCCAACGAAACGCATTCCGCGTGTTTTCGATGTGCGCACTTCGCCTCTATACGCCGATCAGCTCTAATTCGATTCGAGCAGCTCTGTAACCGGATTCTCGAGCATCTAATGACAACGATAAGCTCGTCAAGTCGTGGACAATAATATTCTCTCAATGGTAACGATATTCTCGATCGAATATGTTTGTAAAATTAAAGACATTCATGTACACAAAGAAAGTTCTTTTCCGAAAAGAGAATATTATGGAGAAGCATTCAAATAATCCCAAATCATTCATCGTTCGGACGTTTTTGTCGTATAATAGACATTGTATATTGCAGTTCAGGCAGAAAGAAAAGAGTCTTTTAAATCTACTTCAAAGATAAACAATTAAAGATTACGGTTTCCTCGCATCAACTATGAAATTTGAGCATTGTTTACCCAATTTTATGGCGCAACACCATGAAGAAACAAGTCGCGCCAAACTCTGCGCCAAGTCTTTGCGGAATTTTGTAACTGCAATTAGAAGCACGATAAAGATCACTCACTTACCGAAGTCATCCGTGAAGCGCAGTCCGCGCCCCGGACGTACGCACGAACTCACGCACCCACGCACGATCACGTGCTACGCACCCCGACGTCCTCGGATTCCTGCGTCGCGGTGAACGCGAACGCACGCGCGTACATTGTATTCGGTTCGCATGCAAACTCGTAAAACGCGCACCATCGGCGGCCCTCCACGCTTGACTGTCGATCGCGAGAACGCTAAACCGAACCGAGTTGTTGGGTTCCATCAGGTTCCCGAGACTCCCACCTCTTCGAGGAGTCGCAGCCCCTCCAACCAGCGCACCTGTCTCCCTGCCATCGCGTTCACCTATTCCGCCACTTCTCCCTGCGTCTCCTGTTCACCTTTTTTCTCTCTCTTTCTTACCTGCCATTTACCTGTTGCCAGCTTGCGCGCGCACTTGCAATCCGCGCGACGACTCGCGCCGTTCGATTTGCCATCCGGAGATCCGCAGTCGACGATGATAGCACGTGTTGACGTGTCAAGTACGCGAGCACGTGATTCTGACCGCGGAGGATGCCGAATCTTCCGCACGCATCTTCCGGAGACCGAAGACTGTGACGGAAGCCTGATTTTTATCTTTTTATAATGTATAATGTCTCTGTCTTTTTAGAAAAGAATAGTATATCCATTTTTGCAAAAAGAGAGATAAATCTTTTATATACAATATAAATTATGTAATAATATAAACTACGTAGAAAGATGTGTCTTTTACGTACGATATGTCTTTTATTTTTAACTAATTTTCAACCATAGAATTTTCGTTGACTCTGTGCGACGTATTTTTTTCTATTAGCTCGATTTCAATAAAACTTGAAAGACTTTTTGGAGAGATTAAAGTATACCATTACATCTTACAGATCACTCAAGTATTACAACAAAAGAATGAAAAGT
Organism: Trachymyrmex septentrionalis; assembly: GCF_001594115.1. Classification (NCBI taxonomy): domain Eukaryota; kingdom Metazoa; phylum Arthropoda; class Insecta; order Hymenoptera; family Formicidae; genus Trachymyrmex; species Trachymyrmex septentrionalis. The sequence continues at coordinate 906,436 of NW_017304228.1, read as the reverse complement.
GTAAAAAATATGTAAAAAGTTTATCAATCGTAAGAAACTAAATAGAGAAAGGCGGATATATCATTATGTCGTAAAAGAGTTAATGTTACTCGCGTACAAAGAAGGAATGATTTTGTTGAAGTATCTTAAAATTTAGCTATAGATAGAAAACAAATTTAGCTAGATTTGAAAATAATATTCTTGCAATCAGTTTAAGCGTCCTACAGAATTATTTTTATGGTCCGATCAAATTATTTTCAGATCTGTAGGTCTAGCTAAATTTTTACATACTCCAACAAAACAGTTCTTTCTGTGCAAAATTATCTATTATTATAAGAATTTAACACGTTCCGCGTCGCGTGGATCACTGATGACCTATTTTTCGTCCAGACTGATATTTTATTTTAAAATAAGAAACGTAAATTATAAAATAATATTTTTTGTCATACATAAATAATTATGATACGTGATACATTATTGGTACATTAGGTCTTCCTTAATAATAATTTCCATAATTTTTTATCCATTGCGAAAGATGTTATCTCACGTTATTTAATAAATATAATAAACACGAACAAAGATCGTGGATCACCGGTGACTTATATAGTGCGATAAAGTTACTTTAATATTGACGAAACGTGTTAAAAATATTCAACTAACAGCGGCAATACATACAAAATAAATGTAATATTTGTTATCGACAAAATGTTCAACGCAAAACGAGATAGCGATGTAAGACAGTTATGCAAATAGATATTGGGGCAGTAAAGCGTATACCGCACATGTAGTGGGATGACGACATACATATTTTTATTGCGTATTAAATGTTCATACAAAGATATAACAATGACTCTCGCGTATCCGCGGCGCTACAGGTGCTAACATTATTATTGCAGGTTAATATTGTTGTTCCAGAGGAAACGAATTATTGCGCATAAGAAGTTGATTGAGGGGACGATTTGTCGAGTTTGGGATCGATATGTCGAGCCATTTTGGTGCTGTCGTTTGTGCTTGTATGAAAAGGATGTTGCGAGCCGTCGGGAGAATTTCTCGAAACAATTTCGGAAACCGGAAGCGAGTCTCGCGGACGTCGCCTTTTGACTCATTTCTTCGTTGGAACTTCGATATTCATGTTGATTCGCAGTGTTTATCAAATTGTTGCGCGTTGCACGATAATGTGAAAACGCTACTAAAAAAAAAAATCCGAAAAAAAAAAGAGATTTGGAAAAAACTTCACGACACCCCTGGTTGAGTATATTGCTCATTGACCATAGGTACCCATAGATTATCACGCTAACATTGGTCCCCATAATCATTGAAGATATACCCGGCGCGATTGTGCCCGCTGTTGAAAATTATCGCGATAGTTTTGGACCCTCCCGGTTGTCTGCATATATTATTGATTCAAAATGTAATCGAATAGTCATCAAAACGTTTCGATGAACCGTGGGTATCAAGATCACTTCCGGAGATCTTTATCAACCAGGGACGTATCCGCAACGTGAACGACGGTAATTCACGGAGCTGATTGCGAGTGATCGAGGGATGATTCGTGATGAATTAGAGGCGAACCCGATAATCCGCGAGCGAATTCTTTTGCGGAAACCTTCGATCGGGTCCGGTCGTTTTTCAATAGGAATGAAAAATCCTTATGACAGTCGGAGACCTCAAGAGGATCTCAGTCTGATAATTTGTGCGTTTTTTTTCTTTTTGATCGTTCGTGATTACTAACACAGTAATTTTCGTGAACGCCCTGTATAAAGTATTCTGCTGCTCCCGGCGATCCTGCCTTTCCTGCTCGCTACTCAAAACACAATGCAGATTTTTTTGTTTTGCTTTTCCACGGTTTTGGCGTATCCGCGTTGATATCGATCGACACGTTCTATTCGTGTGAAACTTGATGAACTCCGTCGGGCGCATCTACGCACGCAACCACGCACACAACACACCCTCTTCTTCGTTTAATCCACCTCTACCTCAAGCGAGTTCATACCGGCTGAAACGTTCCGATGGGATTACACCATGGATACGCCACGGTTGACCCCGTTTTCAGCCCACGAGCGCATACTCGTTGACCGCAGGTACCAGAAGTTATCGTACCCGTGGTACTTGTCGTCATTGAGGATGCACTCGGCGATTGTCGATTGATGGAACATTAGTCCCTTTGGTTATCTAGCACGAGCCGTTGGATAGAATAGTGATATAACTTGATAACAGTGAATCATAAATTTTAAGGAACATAACATCTATCTTTATGTTTTGTAAGTTAATATCTCTATAATTCATATTATATATTTTTTTTTTAATATCCGATTATCCTCCGACATGAAATTTTGGACTAAAAATATTGAGATATCGACGAAAAGATGAACAAATTAGAAACATCATTTTCAATTTGTCATGCTCGATGGCTCATACATCGCAAATGACTATTGGTAATTCCCTCAGTAATTATGGGCAGCAAGGGCACTTTCGCGCAATTTTCCAACCAGAGTAATTATCTCATGCACACACATTCTTTCTCTCTCTCTCTCTCTCTCTCTCTCTCTCTTTCGCTCGCTCGCTCTGCGTATTCATTCGCGACATGCGTTTATCGCGAATCGAGCGAGCACCAGATTAATCATTATTACTATTACTATTACGATTACAATCCGTAATTAGTCAATGGGGAGCATATAACTGCATGTTCAACATTGTAATCGGAAAACTTTTCGCATTCCGTTCCCCAACTATTAACGTTATATTTATCGCGAGATAGTTCTACTAATGCTGTCAATACGGACCGAGTAGTTTCTATATCCGGATAAATCGAACTCGATCGCGAAGTTAAAATTCAAAATAAAAATTCGCGAAAAAACTCTTCATCTCGAATCGCTAATATCACGAATTTTTATTCCAGATTGACAACTTGATCGTTACTAATTGAACTCGTTAAATTAAAATCAGCAATTTTGAAAGTAATGAAAAAATAGATATAAAAAAATTCTAAATCACAAACTAAGTAATTAATAAAACACATATTGTTTTATAAAAGCTTGAAAAAATAAAAGCTATTAACGTCTCGTTCTCCAATCGAGATCCACTACGGACAGATAGATAATCGGTAATATAATCATTATA
>NW_017304228.1:894345-903237 GCF_001594115.1 Trachymyrmex septentrionalis | reverse complement strand
ACACACACACACACACACACACACACACACACACACACACACACACACACACACACACACACACGCACACACACGCACACACGCACACGCACACATGCACACACGTATGTTCTACGAATTAAGCTGCCTTTGCGTGTTGCAGATTGCGCAAGGGTGCAACAGCAAAAAGCCTGGCCGGAACTTGTACGTTTACCGTTTATCCTTGCGAGCGAACTAGCGGCTACGATTATATGTTCATTCCGACGTTCGTATCGCTCATTCGCTATAGACTTGACTTTTCGTTTGTGTGCCGCTTGTGTACAATCGAACTCGTGCGATTGATTCAGTTTGAGGAACAATCCGACGAGATCGGGCTCTGCATCGGAATATATTGTTTTCCAGAATGACAATGTGAGTTTCATCAACGTCTGAGGGTAATTCAATCGCATACGCGAGCACGAGCGTTCCTTGTGTGATAACGTACTCCAAGTTGTGGCCATAGCTTTCATAAAGAAGAAAGGTGAAACGATTTTTCAAAGATAGATACGGGTGAGAGAAATAAGAATAAAAATTAAATTAAAATAATAACACTTAACAATAAAAGAAATAAAGCGGCGAAGTGATAAAATACAACCCACCAACGAAACACACTCTAGTCCGGGGATAGAAATAAAAACACAATTGTAAACGTTCCGTTACCTGATCATTTTATTGTTCTTAACAGACGTCGATGAAATTCGCACAGGACTAATTTGCGTTTCTCTTACTTAGATTCAGTCTTCACAGACCACTGCGTTTGCCGTATTAATTCGTGACTACATTAATACAAAATATATTTTATTATAATTTATGTAGGTAATTAATAATAATAATATTTATAGCTTCTTTTACGCTGGTGGCCACGAAGAACCCGGCGCCTGTCTCGTTTTCCGTTCGGTTTTTTTGGATTATAAGGTGAAAGAGGAGGAAGCGGGATACCGCGGTGTCGACCTGAAGAATCAAGATTGATTAACCGCTATCAAAGTTGATTTTCAAACAATCGACGAGCCACGGATAGACGGAATAGTAGGGACAGGAAAACTCGGAAGGAGACGCGGGATTTTGGCCTAAATAGACATATTTACACGAAAGGCCGAAAGGACAATTTCTTTTTTTGCGCGCGATAAGCGTATTCCGAGAGGTAATTTCGTTGATTTCGACTTTAACTTAAATTTCGTAAGAAGTAGAGAACTTTACGCAAACGGGTCGGGGATGAACGCCGCGTTTGTGGACCACCCTTCCTACAGAAGATTGTTTTTTCATACCCATTCACGAAGAATTTGTTATCCTAATATTTAGTTCTATAAAGCGCTACTATTCTAAAATTTAATGCAATTTGTGTCCATGTGTTTCGTGTGTGTGTGTGTGTGTGTGTTTTTTTTCTTGTGTTGTCCGTTGTGTATGTGTTATTTATCTGTGTAAGATCTGCACTCTTCTTCGAATTAAAAAATTACCACTTCAAGACATGACGCGTAGGCGCTACGTTTCGTCGTTAAATAAATATATAATCAATGAAAAAATATATCATTAAAAAGTAGGTACAAATAGGGGGCAGGGGGTTTGGTATTGTTCCTTCGACGAATCATAATACATTGCGTAAATAAATTTCTCTCCTGTGTCCATACCCTGCACACTCCACCATCTCCCGTCAATCCGTCTTCGTCTTCTATGACTTTCGCATTATTATTCGAAAAACATTACGTTAAAAACTTCCATATTATAAATCTAGAATGCACGACAACGTTCGCAGCCGGTGATGCTGCACCCACGAACTTCGCACTATCGATTCTTTTGTATAATCGATAGTATATATTATATATCCCGAATATAAAATTAAATTGTACAATTTAGAACATGCATATACATATTATGTATATATATCTGTTTTGTATTTAAATATACTTTTTTCTTTTTGTTTTACCACCTGATCAACTTCGTCCTCAACTTCTTCCATATTCGCCTTCTCGCACATATACATACATTTCTTCTACCGAAACCTTTCTCACTCATTCTCTTTCGTTCTCTTATTTCAAGTTACGCGTTCCTCTAGCACAGAGTTTTATAATAATTATAATTGAACCTCATCTTCGAATTCGTATTAACCAACAAATGCCTCACGTAACTGAAACATCTGTAAAATATGAGATCATATCTGCCAAGGGACACGCTTTCACATTTTTCGGCGCGCGTTACAATACCACGAGAATCCGCGAGCGTGTTCCTCGGCCCTCGACGTAGGCGCGCGTCGAGGATCCTTATACTAATTAATTGTATTTCTTAGATTCATTTATGTAATGGGTTCTTCGTCCCGTAGCGAAAATTCGCGTTTCCGAGCCGCGATAAAAATTTTGCGAAAAACAAAATGCGAGACTCACTCTCGACACTTCTACGATAAAACCTATATTCTATTTCCGTTGCCCCTGTCCCATCGAAAAAGAACCGTCTCGCTAATTTTGAACATCTTGGACTCGGAAATAATCGTGAACCTCAATATTTATCATTTCTAAGTGATTCTGCTTGAAACAGTCTTACAACTAATGAACGGAACACGCGGACGCTTCGTGCACTCTCTCCTCTCTCTCTCTTAATTTGGTCGATTCTCTCGTCATTTTAACCCGTCGTCATTGTCGTCAGGCGACAAAGTCATATGATAGCTAATCGCGCGATTGACTCTGTCGCGCATTCTCTTCGGAGAAACGACTAAACAGAAGAGATGTTCGGTACGCGCGACGCGCGCCAGAAAGGAAAACAAGGAAGTAAAAGGATAAGGGAGGAAGGGGAGACCACGCGACAATTTCTTTCTTTCTTTTCCATATATACACACACATTTATACAGACACACACGCACAACAACACACACACACACACACACACACACATTCAAGCAGAAAAGCCAAATTCTGTTTGTATTTGTCTTGTATTACTGACTCGTACGATACAGCTATATAACTATATCGTACTTTACGACAGGCTTCTGTCTAGCTCTTCCTTTTTCCTCAGTTTCTCTCGCAAGCATACTATGATGCAACACGCATCGTCCCCCATACACGCGCGCACAATTGCGCTTTTCCTTTCTTCTCATGAAATAACTTCGCGAATGGCGATGTCGCCGCGCGCGGTTAGTAGTAATCTTCTAGTCGTACGCGCCATGCTTGCACGAACGTGAAAATATAAAAAATGGAAAGAAAAGAAGAAAAAAGACGAAACAAATACGCGATGCCTCTTTGATCGTCTAGACACGTTTGTTTAATCGCTGAGACTCTTAGGTGAGAAGAAAATAATGGGAAAGGTATTCGGAAAGGTCTAGACGATAAGATGGATCCTTATACGACGATTAACACGGTACGATTAAAAACGTCAAAGAGGTTTCGTTTCCGCGTGAGGATCGCTGTCGGCGGACACCGACGCCGCATTATTATGGACATTACTCGCGTGAGTAGAACAACAGAACAAACGTGAAGAATTGAAACAAACAATTGCTCATACGACAGCGATCCTGCAGTTCTTTCCCGTAGCTATCGTATCTTTCCTCATTATTGCGTGCCTCACGCCCAAAAATTGGTCGTTCTGTTGCACGGGTCAGCCGACCCAGTGACGTCATGTACACACATGCTATGTTATTAGAACGAGTTGCGATCCGAGGATAACTGAACGATGGATGATGCTCAAGCCGTGCCGCTTGTCCTCTTTCGCGCTCATCGTTCTATTTCTTTCTTTCTTTCTCTTTCTCTCAGTAACGAAACAGCCATACATCTTCGCGTCCGCTTGAACCTCATCCTTTTGCTACTGCCGTTACTCTGATCGCGCTACAAATCCCACTTGTTGTAACTGCAAAAACACAGGTTCCAGCAACCCGATCGTGTCGTGTGGACGTCGTCACGATTCCCGTTGCCACCGCCGTTGCTGTTGTTGCTCCCCAAACGATTGTTGTTACTGTTGCTACGGTGCACCATCACAATGTTGTCGGTGATGGTGGCGGGATCGAGGGGCCCGTTGGTAGTGGCGCAAACGGTAAGTAGGCGATCGTCGTCGACAACACAAGCGGGTCGCCGACTGTCCTATACTCAAATGCTGCTCGGATTACCGCTTGGCTCAGCGGCCTTGTCGATGCTGTTGATCCGCTGGTTACTGCTCTCAGGCGGCGACGGCGATGCCCCGCCGTCCTCCGGTTTGTGCAGCGGCGGTTTTACCCCGTTCTGCACATAGTGAGTGAGCCGGGTAGGCAGCGAGCCTGCGTTCAGCTGATAGAACTCAACCAATTGCAGCAGATCGTAGAACTTGGTCGTTCCCTTATCGAGAGTATACAGCCAGCAGTTGCGACGCTCGTCAAAGATCTGAAAACAAATCATTTGGATGAAGAAACAGTCTGTCTGTATAATATCGAATGCAGCGTTTAATGCAAAATATTCGAGAGATATTCATGAAGTCGTGTGAAAGACCGTAGATCGAATGTAATAATTTAGTGCGAAGAAACGCACGTACTTTTTCATAACGACAAAAATAAAGAATAATTAGCAGATTAAAACTAATTTAAAAAATTCTATTTTATCAAATCCTTATAAAATCAATTTACTGCGAGTTTAGGTAACATTGATCTATGGCTATTAAATGATCTATGGATATTATTATAAATTGATCTATGGATATTAAAATAAAAAAACAGAATTTTTAATATCAGTTTATCCAATGAAATTAACTCGGTAAAAGATTAAAATCCTCTTTCTTTTAGGAACTTGTGCTAGCAATTCATTCGCAACGGCTTTAGAGTAAGCTTTAAAGTAAACGACCGGAGAAACTTTTTCGCGTTTAATCGCCGCGAAGTTAACTCAACCGCAAAAAAGATCCTCGACTTGTCGTTAATTATCGATCAGACGCGAATACTTACGGGTTGGATTTGCGCGTGAAAGACCTTGTCGTTGTACTTATAGGTCAGCACGAAGGCCCCAGGATTACTCTTGCTCTCTCTGACCAGAAACACGCTGAAAGTACATAAAAACAGAATATTTAAAAATTCCGAAAGAGACAACAAATATATAGTGTAAATAATTATCGCATTCGAACTTGAGTCAATTTTTTATTTACACATTTGCCATTAAATTTATTTCCCAAATGGATTTAAGTTAATTAAAAATCTGCAATAACAATTCGATGCGATTTAAATAATCGGTGCTAATTGTGCAATAATGGCCATGAAGATATATTCATAAAAAAAATTATGTTTGACGGACACGTACTATCTCTCACTGTCAACTTTCAAGTTTTTCTAGGAACATTCAAGTGATATGTATACCGGGGACTGGATAAGAGAAAGGGTTAAGAGAACTACTAAGACAGAGAGACTATACCAATCTGAATACAGGACTAGTTGGGAGATTCAGAAGAGATAGACTGTGCTTTTTGCAGCATGCAGAGAAACCAGCGTGCTGCATCGGGTGCTAGATGTTTGATATCAGGGGAGACGGCGAAGCTACGGCTCGTCCAGGCGTATCACAGTATAAATTAGTATGGTCGTAAAAGGCAGCGGGACGAGTAGAGTGGTTTAAAAAAACGGCAGAGGTGAGGGGCAAAGATGGAGGTCAGAGGGATGCAACGACGAGGACAAGACCGACCGGTCGGTCACGAGGCAGATCGGCTGCAGCGAGAAAGAAGGAGAGAGAGAGACTCGCGTCGTAAAACGATCGCAACGCGGCCACGCGATCGTAAAACTCCAAGTGGAAGAAGCGGTTCTCGCTTCCTTCCTGGCACTCTCGCATTGAGAAATCCCGTTGCCGCTGTCATCGAAGAAGAGAGACTTGCGGTCCCTTTCGCGATAAAGTATCATCAAGCACATGCTCACTGCTCTCTTCAATAAATATTTGATACGGTCGTTAATAAATATTATGCAGCAAAATGGTGATACGTTCACAGGAAATTCATTGTCATGTACGTAATTTTGCACGAAGCGATTCGTTATTTCATAAATAAAAAGATTCCTTATTACTTACATGCTAATTTTAGTACATAATTACAAAAGTTTGTGTTAAATTTAACATACTTTACATGTCCCAAAAGTTACACCAACATTTTTGTGTAATTTAATACAAGATAAATATGGTAGAAAGTAACATAAATATTATGTAATTAACACCAAACACATATAAAATTTGCAAACAAATTGTGAAACATATTTCTTAAATAAAATTGACATTTATAACATATTAAATTATAACAGTCACATTTTATTCATTTATCTTAGAATTTACGTTTAAAAATGTACGTTTTATTTTTATTTGTTTACTTACTTATTTTAACACAAACAATACTGAATATCAATTTAACATAAGAATTTTAATAAGGACTGGTTTTAAACACACAATGTTTTTTATTATATAATTAATTTATAAATATTCTGAGGGATTCTTTAAAATAAAAAATATTCATGCACCTAATTTATAGCAAGAAACTTTCTGTTCTATAATCAGTTTCTTTGGTAGAATCTTAAATCTCATTCGTCAGATTTATCTCATTAGTATATTTCCTTGAGATGATGCTATCACATTGTTGTTTGCCGTAAGGATGAATTCTTGAACTTAAAAAAAATCTGAGAATTGTAATGCAAAGTCGCATTTGCGTGACCTATTTTTTTAGTATCTTGCCCGGAGATTATTCATGTGTAGTGACGATAACGTTTGCTAATGTCAAGTATCGTCTCTCGTCAACCCCGATGCTCGTCCAATGGAATATTCATGCGAGTGAATATTCCACGTCCGCCAGGCAAGCAGATAACACACCGGCGGTGGTGACTCGTAGCCTCGGCTATGGAAACGATAATGTCCAAGAACTATCCCGAGTTAGAGGATAACGACGTTACGGTTCCCATATAATAGTACAAAGGAGCCCGATGTCCGTCGCTAGGATATGTCTTCTCTATCTCACGAGTTGCCTGAACTAACTCGCAACATCGAGAGAGAGACAAATGGCGATTAGTAGACAATGCCCAGGGCGGAATCGATTAGATGGTTTTTTGCATCTAATGACGACGACAATCATGGCACAAGACAACGGGAACTCACGATGAGCTCGCGAGTGCCAGGTAGGAAGAGACTAGGCGGGACTCTCAACGTTCCCCCCTCCCCCCCCCCGTCTCTTTTTTCGCTATTGTCAAGATGAAGAGAGAAAGGACGAGGAAGAGGATGCGACGGAGTCGGCGAGGCGGGTGTACGATCGAGATTATGCAAATTTATGCAAGAGCCCCCTGAACGAACGTAAAACCCAGAGACAACTACGTGATCCCCGAGCACTCAATTACCCGAGGCTAAGCGCGAGATAGATGGAGAGAGTCGTTAATTAACCATTTATCCGCGATTCCCGGCGCTAGTACGGCGAATAAAAGATGAGATCGAGGAACAAGGAAGAGATAAGAGGAGAGGACGAGCGACAAACCGGAATATCGGCAAAACGCTGCTGCTCGCTCAGGTCGTGACCGCCCCGTAAGAGGAAGTTACCGACAGATGATCGACGTATTGGAGACGTGCATCTGATCTCCGGACAGAACGTATACTCGTTAGGAAGACGATCAGGGACGCATGAGAAAGAAATATGATATACGCAGATCGTCAGAATCATTAGCGTGTGTCAACGTGAGTCATTTATTTGAGCTCGTAGAATTTTCGAAATTTCCCCTCTTCTCTTTCTTTTCTCTCCTCTATTTTCTGTATTATACTTCGTCATTGTACTCTTTGAAATTATACTATCCTCATAATTTGATAAAAGAACATCCACCTACGTGATTCTGCTCCGTCAAATATGTAACACACTCCGGGGAGCAATGCCCCGTCTCGAGAGTGCCTACACGAATATAATGAAATCTGATTTAAGATATTAATAATTTCCTATCGTTTCAAGGGCGTGTCCACACGTGCTAACGCTTGCTAAGATTACCGGGTCAATACGGGTTAAATGCGAGGGTCAATATGGTACGCGATGACGGATTCGACCCAGGACAAAGCGGCGTAGTTGAAGGCGTTGAGAGACAAAAAATAAATAAATAAATAAATAAAAATAAAGAAGGAGACGACAAGATATGCGAAGTGGAGAAAGATTTATTACATCTTAGAAATGACTTTATTCAAAACATAAGAAACTGCATAGGAAAAAGAAATATTTCAAATAGTAGTAGTTATATATATTTGAACTTTATCTTCGCTTATTTTTCTTTTCTCTTACATTTCTGTACGAGCATATAATTTATTCTTTGTACACATAACATTTTCTCTATTTTTTAAGTAATAAAGAAATATTATTCCTATTATTCGGATATGCCGGTGAAGCATTACCCCGCGTAAGAAAACAGAATCGACGATTGAGTATCGCCGTTAAAATTCAAATACGCGGATGGCCACGGGCGAATTAGCAAATAATAAGATACTAAAATAACAAAGAGAGACGAGAAGCAGAGGTGGGCGAAAGAAACGAAGTATGCCCGATAGAAATTCATCGTGATTTACGATCGCTCGTAATAATCGCAAGGATTACGCAAGCGCCAGCCAGGCGTGTCGCCCGCGCCAGCAGCTCCGAGGTCGTAATTCTCAACCGGTTTGAGGCGGACCCTCTCTCGCCTGGATGATGACGGTTATCGTTCCTAGCATCGATGCGATCGGGATTTTCGGGCAGCATCATTTCGATGACGGTACTGCTGTTATAATCAGCAACAGCGCGTTATCAATCGCGTAAGTGTGAAGACGATCAGACGAGCGAAAAGCAATATAAAACTAGTAACTTCGAAAGTGCAATGATATTATGATTGAAGGTTCCAGTTAAAGTCTCCGTCAGACATTTAGTATGTAATAAAGTCGCGATCATAATTTTTGCATTAATTTCATTTTTAAATATTTA
>NW_017304228.1:886563-894245 GCF_001594115.1 Trachymyrmex septentrionalis | reverse complement strand
TATATATATATAGTATATATAAAATTGGATAAGCAGAGAACTTTTTCAGACTTCGGATTACAAATAACTTCGAATTATATCTTGACAATTTCCATAGGCTAGAACGAAGAATAAAACTTTGCGATCCATTTAATTCGCGTCGAAATTTAAATCGCGCTTTTCATAAAATTGACTTCAGAAGTTGATTAATCGACAAGATTGAACTTACCCGTCGACGCTGCCGTGATCCCTTATAATAGCTGCCGCGACATCCCTCTTGAGACCCCCGTGGAACCAAGGCTGAAGAACATGTATACCGGCATCGAGGCCATGCAGCCTCATCATGGCGCATCCCGGTGGTGTTCTCGAAAACGGCCGCCATCTCCGCCGCCAAACCATGCCTTCGTTTTCGGCTATATCCTTGGCTTCCTTGGGATCCTCGACTATCCTGCCCACGCTACCGGTAAAATCCATCGCCACGCGTGATCGTATCGATTCCTGCAAGAAAAAAGAAAATTTCTTCGTCAATTCGTCTTGCATTATATACTTTTGATAGCTAAAGTTTGAATAAAACAAAAAAATACACTTAAACAAAACCTTTTATATCACTCGATATATAATTGTATATCACTTGATATAAATATTTCATTCTCTTAGAGAGTAGTATTCTGAAAATTATTATTACATATTATTATCCACGTATTAGGAAAAATCTTTTATTTGAAGAAAAGAATCGGTGTACTTCCTAAAAAATATAGATGTGAATTTAATGCGGCGTCAGTACAATTCTCATATGTTAATATTAATATTAACACTAATATGATGTAGATTAAAGTATTTAAAATACTACGAGTTTTATTTAAATCCACTTCATGGTGTTTATATCAACACCATCATGGTGTGGATTTAAAATCCATGGTGTGGTTAACTATGATAATGTTGATAAATAATAAACACCAAAGGTTTTAAAGCCACGCCAGTTAATGTTAATATTAAACAGCAACAAGTTAAGAATTATATAGATACCGCATTGTAAATTCATTGTTAAATTCACACCTATTTTCTTACCAGTATGCGATTTTTTTAGGGGAGTTTATCATTACGCGAACGCATAGATATGTTTCCGGTAAACGATGCAACGCACTGAAGTTTCAACGTGCTCAATGATCCCAGGATAAATACGTTCATCTATATACCGAGTATGAACGTGAGTTTGAACGTTTCGACATTCATCTCTTGGCAAACGGAAGCCCGTCCTTTACGAGCGAGCACGATGAAGGGGAGAGGGAGGGAGAAAGGGAGGGAGGGGTAGGGGGGCGAGCCGTTCCGAGCTGCCGCCGAACGCTTTTATTTGGGATTAGAAACGAGGGTGGTTTCCAGTCCGGTAAATAACTCGTTCCTGCAAGCGGGAAAAAGAGGAAGAAGAGCGAATTTTCTTCTTTCCGCTTCCATCCCTCCCTCTCTTAGTGATCCACGGAATAAACCGCGCCTCGCGAATCTCCCGTAAAATTATGGCCCGAATGCGATACAGCCGGTAACAATCGCAAACGATAACTCATCACTGCCTCTCCGGCAATAATTTTCTTCACGGACTCCTCTTTCCGCGATTCCACAATCGACGATAAAGAATCACCAATGCCGAAACGAACCTCGAGATATCGCGCGAGACGATCGCAATAATATCGAGGTAGAGCACCTATGAGATTGAAACACCTTCACAATAATAGAATGCGATTGAGATCCCGTAGATGAAGATACCCACAATTTCTAGCGTTCGGATATTATGCTCCAGAATCAAATCCACATTTCGAAACGATTCTGAAACTGTCGTACTTGGGTATTCCTGTCCTATCTAATTGCATACCGATCTCAAAGCGATAAGATACTCGAACATCTATGTTCCACAATTTCAGACACAAATTGTATCCGGATATCTGAACACGACGTTATATCGAAAGCCCGGTGTGGACGTACCCCGAAGGATAATTTGTGTCATCGCATAAGCAACCCCCTGCTACCCCCTCGCTTTTCAGGTCCTTGATAACGAGCAAAAAGCCGGAGCGCACGTAGTGGATTAGTCGGTCGTTAAAATAAATAGACGCTCGCGGCGCGAGTACGTACGAGGGAGAGAATTACGAGAGAAAGAGAAAGATATATATATATATATATATGGGGAGAGAAGGGGTTCGGCGTTCCTCATCAGCCGGAGAATTACCGTAGAGCGAGAACTCGAGGGTGCTTTCAGGAGCCCCCGGAAACCGGGAAAGCCGGTGCGGCCGCCCCGAGCATACGCCCGTAACGTGACCGGCCTGGATCGATGTTCACCGGCTCTCTCCAGTTCGGCTCGCTCCTTCTCTAAGCCGCTATATGTTCCCTCTCGCTCTTTTTTGAGAGAGAGAGAGAGAGAGAGAGAGAGAGAGAGAGAGGAAGGGGGGAAGGAAAGAGAGAAAGATAGGAGTATCCTCGCAATAGGCTTTCGTCCTGGTGTGGCCTTGACACCGGAGTGGCCCGATATACTCCGACAATTTAGAAACTGTCTTCCAAACACACAGAAGGGAAACAGCCGTATCTCATATATATGAGATATCATTCTTTCATTGTTATTCCTTATAATTTAACAATGATGTAATTATATATACAAATATATAAAATGAGGCTCGAAAGAATATCTATCAGTGAAGAATGTAAAAAAAGCCCTCATCAGCTGTTCAGATGCACAGAAAATTCTTTATTTTCGCGTGAATATAACAAAACGAATAAAATTATATATTATACATACATATATGATTATACAATTATATAATACACGGGGGAGGGGAGGTAGCTTTCTCAGTAAAACATTAAAAAATGTAAATATATATATATATATTTTTTTTTTCTTAATTTACTTTTTATAGAAATTTTTCACGAGTTCTTCGAAGAAGAAATGCATCCTAGAATACTTACAACTATTCTATTCGTTCTCTCTTGCTCGCTATTGACATTAAAGAGTAATACAAGAGGTACAAGGTGTTGAGTATCGCACATATAACAGGAAGTTAATAACGACGTGTACCATCAGGAAGACTTCAGCAGGTAAATTGATTTTTAAGTGGTACACTGTGCGATATCAGGATGAACGTTTAGCGGCATTAAAGCCTGGTGGCGCAGCCCAGACCAATCTAAGTCCGGCCACGTGTATATAATATTTTAAGGGATGTCCGACGAGCAAAGTTAACGCGGCGAGCTTCCCGGGTGAGTTTACTACTTCCGGCCTAACTTCGTCGGTTTAAACACATAGAGAAGAGCGAGAGAGAAAGGAAGAGAGAGAGAGAGAGAGAGAGAGCTTTCCCTGGCTCGGCTAGGCTTGCTCGTCGTGTTTTATCGTTATTACAAGCTTCTTCGAAGTTTACGACTCTGTGCAGCGGATAACGTTCTCCGCCCTTCCTCTCTCTTATTCTCGTCAACCCCCTCGTCGTTCGATCAACCTTTACACGAAAGCGCTAGCCGTCGGAAATGACGCGTCCTGGTTGCGCGACCACCCCTCCCGCTTCGTGGCACATCTCCCTTCCTAGAGGAATTTTGTTACGTCGCTTATGGAAACTCGACGTCACCGTGAAAAGACATAAAAATCGTCGCTGCGCCGACAAGCTATATTACAAGCTTCTTCACATAACTAAACTTCGACGTCAAACATTTTGACAGTTAAATCTCGAATTGGAATACTGTTGGAACGTACTTGAAAATAAGTGAGAAATAGAGATCGTTATCTGTATATATTTTCTCGACTCCAACATGAAAAATCGTAAAACACACATCGTGTTATCGAGAGAGAGAGAGAGAGAGAAAAAACATAATAATTCTTTATAAATAAATTATATATTGGAGAAAAAAATATAAACGTCCATTGTAATGTAAAGCGACACAACTTGGTTAATTTTAACAAGAATAAAATAATTCGTATTACTTAATATATAGCAGTTACCGTAATGAAATTGATAATTAACGCGATTGAGATAAATGCTTCATAAAAATGTAATTTGAATGTACTGAATTTCGCATCAAATCGTTTTCACAATGTATCTAAAATTATTCCTGAAATACTCGAGATCACCACTTTCCTCCCATAACGAAATTTCGCTGACTCGCGACACCAGCGCACCGTTTCGCGCGTGAATACTTTTACCTGGAGTACCACTCCGTCGTATTATTTCGCTTTACGACATTTTAAATCGTCGCCAATATAACGGTGATATTACGAAATTGTGAGGCGATATTGCACGTCGTGACGTGCATGTATGCGCTCCTCGGAATATCACGTGTTCCGCCAGCGCGAGCAATTGGATTTTCCTTCGCTCCCCCATCGCTCCTTCACTCCTCGTCGCTGTTTCGGTAGCATTTCGCGGTTCCCTCGTTATCGTGGATGCCTAACGTTGTTTTACGACCGATAAAAGCATCCCTTCCTCGTCTGCTGGTAGCGTATCATTTTACCCGGAGCTGCGTGGCTGTTAGCTGCCTCATAATGTCTACCAAGCAGATATGAAGAATCGATCTTTGCAAATGAGATGAATCCTCTCTCTAGTTAATTATCCTCGCGATTTCACAATTCGTCGCGCACGTCTTATGTAAGTCAGTGAGAGAATAAAACGACGTGTGCATCACGCGAGATATCACAATTATTTTGCGCAATATAAAATTTTTAATTTGCCAATAATATCAAGAAAATGCTGCAGAAAGTAACTGGAACTTACTTTACGTCAAAGACTTTAAATATTATACATATTATCTGAATTATTCTTTTTTGCTTTTCAATCATCGTTTTGGTTTCGTATCTTGTTTAAATAAAACACGATACTAATTATATCGGTACATAACATATATTTAATTCGTATTTCGCTCTAATATTTTAGAGGCTTTATTACAGAACGGTCTGGCACAGTCGTCGATTAGACGACCGATCAATAGTCGTTCTTTCCGCGTGTTACTGGGTTACTATCTCGCCTCGTGACTATGCGATAGCGTAATACGCCGAGAGCGTAGTCGTGGATGAGAGGCAAGTGCTCGTAAAACCAAGTTTCTAACGCGCTATTTAATCACGGTGCAATTAAAGCTCTTAATAATAAAATGTTGAAATATTTTTTTCAGTCCGAAGATTAATTCATCGAAAATTCGAAGAAACCCCCGATCAATGAATTATAGCCGATTACGTTAAAGAAGCACACGCGATAGATTACCAATAAAATTGTGCATAACGTTAATTAACATCGCGGCTTTTGCCTCGCAGCGAAGGCAAGGAAGGGATAAGTACTCGTTCCTATCTGCATGTCGAAGCTTTCACAAATGCGCGGTGTTGCTCGCAAGCGTCGCGAGTTCGTACGGACGAGTCTTGCATAGTAACGCGGAGGGTCAACCACGGTCGAAGATAAAGCCGTCAAAGAAGAAGGGGAAGAAGTGGGAGATTGTACCTGGAGACTCGCGCGATATCGATCCCACCGACGACCGACCGTATCGCTATCGGCCACGTGGACACGCTGGTTGCACGACCGGAGAGATAAAAGGATTCCTTCGTAGCGCATGCGGAACTATGTGTGCGGAAAACTTTCACGTCGGTTTCCATTATATTTACTCGGAAAACACCGGTCGGCCGGACGGCCGGCAGACCGGTCGGTCGGCATCGCTGTGCGAGAGATACGCGAGGAAGGGTTTATCAAGGCTATTTCCGGTAGTACACTGCGGGGGTTTATCGCTACTCCACCTCCTCTCCTCGCCCCATTGAGAGCGACGCGAGAGACGTTCGGAATATTTTGCAGAAATAAAACAAAGCAGTAGCGTTCCCGTGTTTATTTATATGAGCTTAATCTGATTTAGTCTTTTTTTTTTTTAACTTAGTGTTAGAATAATACGTCATTTTTCATTTGATTCTCTACACGTTGGAAATTGCCTGTTCGTAATGTTCTCGACGGCCTATCTGGACGTCGAGAACGTTCTGTATAAATGCAAATATCTGTGTTAAAACTTGGAAATAAGAAAATGATGACTTGGAAAACAATAAGATAGTTCTCACTATATCGTGAGAATCTTAACAAAGTGATTCTTTGAATTAAAAATTTAGCTACTAATAAGCTAGGCTTCAAATTCCAACAAATTTAGTTTATAATTTTCTTTCAAATATCAATTTTCAATATTAATTTTTGTAAAATTATCAGAAGTTATCAGACGGGGATTCTCTAATTTCTAAAAAAAATACGGACTTTTTTAAATATATAATATAAAAATATAAAAGACTGTACAGTTTTTTTGTAAGATTTCTCTTTACTAATTAATTTATGCATCATAAGCATATTCCACATTGATCTCTCAAGGGAGCATGAAACGCAATTTGAAGAGCATGAACGTCTCTTTGAAGGAAAACCTTGCAGAAATTCATGATGTGAAGCTCTATTGGTCGCCGCCGATCAATTTGCAGAATCCATTTACGGTAAAGGCTGCATAACAGCGTGCAACAATCGCAAGATCTGTGACTTAGGGTTGACAACCCCTGTGACAAGCCTGTTGCTAGGCGCCCATCAACTTTTCCTGCACAGAGCCGAGGAACGAACGGACGAACGAACGAACGTGGGGCCTGCCTCGCTTTGCACCGATCGACGCTACTGCGCATGCTGCTCTTTGTTCCCTCTGTCTCCTCGGTAATACGGTACCCCCTATGCTGCCCGCCCCCTCCCCCTGTTTGTCTTTACCTTGCACCCCTAGTGTGCCCTGATGCGAGGCAGCGAGGCTGAAAACCGTCTCCCGGGTGGTGCCGCGAAAAAAAAAAAGTCGATTCGATTTCAGCTCTGGTCAGCAACGTTCGTGAATCATTCCATCCCCCTGTCTGTCACAACTTTAACGAAACTTGGCGAATTTGTAGAACAGAGGAACCAAAAAAAATCTTAATGAGTTTCTTCGTTGCCGATGTAGTCATGTTTAGGGGTTAGAACTATCCCCGAGGGGTTGTAGCCGTAGCCGTCGTGTTATATTGGCAACTATCGGGAGAAAGTATTTTTTGCAGAAAAGTTTCGTAATAGAAGCACTCTAAAAGGACGCTCGCAAATTAAGAAAGTTTTTGTCCGTCAGAGGCGTCTTTTGTCTTTAAAACCTGAATATTAGCGCGAGTTAAAATTACCGGCGCTACTTTATTACGCAAACCATCCAGTTTCTCGCGAAGTCGGAGAGGAGCGGGGGAGCGGTTCGTGGCTGTTCGTCGTAAAGAGAGGAAATGCATGGCGGGATAACAATGCGGAAGGATTTTATACGAGTACGAAATTATGCCTCGAATAATTCAACCAGCTCTCTGAAAGAGACGAAAGAAGGCTAGGCTTCCGCCATCGACCAATGCAGAGTTATGACATCCATGCAGAGGGTGTTACGCAACGATGTCGCCTGCAGCGACAGGCTATCGTGCGACTTGCGCGATGACGCACGTCGAGCAACTCGGTATTAATTGTCCGAGGTTATCGAACAAAGGCGAATTACTGTCACAAAGCCGTCGTCGGTGCACGTCGTCGTGGCGGAGCTTTGCCCGTTGTAGAAGGCACGGAGAAGGAGAAGAGGACGTCTCCTAAATTGCATCGGATACGCTCGGTCTCAGATAGTAGTCGACCGGTAGTTTAGATAGACGTTAATTGTGCCCGGCGATTCGCTTGGGAACACGTCCGGCGCAGAGAGAGAAAGAGAGAAAGAGAGAG
>NW_017304228.1:869666-886463 GCF_001594115.1 Trachymyrmex septentrionalis | reverse complement strand
TTCGCTTGGGAACACGTCCGGCGCAGAGAGAGAAAGAGAGAGAGAGAGAGAGAGAAAGAGAGAGAGAGGAAACGAAAGACGAAGTTTGTTCTGAAATAACAGAAGAACCTGGCCGCCCGTCGACATTAGCTCGATCGCATCGTCGAACAAAGACAAATTACGCGGACGGCTGGTCGGAGTTGGTTGTACAGTTCTTCGGCTTTTCAAGAGATCCCTATCGTTGCCGTTGCGCAACCGCCGCGGAGCTCTCTTGGCTACGGACCGATGATTGACGTAAAATTATGCAAAAACTGTCGTCCCGCACTCGAGCGCGAGCGGAACGAGCATGCGTTTCTTTCATGCGCGAGGTACCTTCCTCTTCATGGCGAGCACGGACAAAGAGCTTAAGGCAAAAGCAGACAAGCTGGCTGACATTATTCTGGAGATCGATCGGTATCCACAAAGGGAGCAAAAAACGATTCCTTTGACAATTGATGGCGATTTCCTTGGAGAAAAGAAAATACCACCCTTAAATATCTCTAATTCGATTGACGATAATGTACACGAGAAGAAGCGAATAAAAATCATTTTTTTTACAGGCATTCTGTATTTTTTTTTTTTTTTAGATTCGTAATTTGTGTTTTAACTTCAAATATAAACCGAGTTGTGACTTGAACACAGAAAAATATTCTATTGCTAAGAAAAAAGGTTACTCAATTTACTTTCTTCCTTTTCAGTCACGGTTATCTTTAAGAGAGAGAGAGAGAGAGAGAGAGAGAGAGAGAGAGAGAGAATATTGTCTTGATAATAATCTTAAAATATAATTATTACGAACTTTAGAAAAATTCATCGCTATATACTCAAAATAAGAATTTATTTTCTTTTGAAGAATATTATAAAATCGATTAAAGAAGCGACTTTATTATAATGAGTAAATCGAATTTGTTTTAATTTAATAATTTTGATTGAAGAATTAAATTTACTAGGATCCAGATTATATTTCGAATAAATTTGATATTTGAGATAAATTTATTATAGATTTGCAGATGTATGAACTTTTGAAATTCTTGAAACAAGTAATTATTGTTTTATGTATGTATGTATGAGTTTTTTCTGTGTGTAGCTGTTGCATGCAATGGACACCGAAGTTATAGTTACGGAATATTATCGTATTGGCGTCAAATGCGGGATAACAATACGGGCTTTAACGTAAAAAAAAAAAGTCTCTTTTTCCGTAATCGATACACTTTGACGGGATTCATGAGTGCACTTTTGTCACAAAGCACAGCGCGGAAACTTGATTTATCCAAATTATCAACCTGCTCGTTCGTCACAATTCTTCACTCACCGTAACTCACACAAAAGCGTAATTCGCCCGATGCTATTTTTCTCAACATTATGCTGGTTCATTATGCTGGTGCGTTGGCAATTAGTAAGGAAAGGGGGACATTATGTATTTTAAAACGCTAATAGGCTAACTCGCTCTTTTCCTCCCGTTAACTGCCACTCCAGTCAAGCTAAAATATTCTTACTTTACAGCCGCAACAAGTTTCCTAACAAGTTTCAAACAAGCATACTAGTTGCCGAGGGGGGAAAAAAAAAAGGGAGGTATCGTGCAAACTACGCTAAAGGCGAGGTCCGCCGGTCGTTACGAGGGCATTGCAGACGTTAGACCGATAACTCACGTGCATTCTTGTACTCGATCGTGCGACGTCACTCGACGTCGCGTCGTGCGCCACGTATAATACGCCGCGTGGGCCGCGCACCACGGCATTCAGATACGTTCGATCTCACGCGTCTCCCCGTGGCCGACGTCGCCGTACGTGCACACCGACGATTATGCCAGGCCGTGTCGCATACGAGAGGGAGAAAGAGTGATAAATCGGTCGGTCGCGCCCGTGCAATTTGAATAATAAACAGCGCGCGCTCGCTAAACCGAGAAAAACCTCCAAGCTCGTATCCGCGTCGCGATTACGCGCTATAAACGAGAGCGCTAACGTCTCGTTGCCCGAGCTAAATTACCCTCGCGCACTCTCTCAAACTACGTTTCCCCTGTCGAGTTACGATTCATGAAGTCGCGAACGAGCTGTAAGTAAGGGCAACCGATGTCGTCCGATTATTTCACTCTAAAACGAAACGGTTCTCATTCCGTTTAACTATTCAGCTATCTGTCAATGCTGCGCTGAAAAAAAAAATGGTTGAAAATGGATGAACCGGAAAATGATCCGATTATATCAATTAGAATTCTGGTTATTCATCAACTAGAATTATATTGTAATAGTAAATTTAATTAAAAAATTTTGATTCGTCCATTTTCAACCAGGAATTCAATTAACCTAACCACACCGAACAAAATGTACTGTAAAAATTTATTTGTGAGAAATATTGTATATCTATTTCACTGAAATAAATCTTTATTTAAATAGGGCAAAATATAATTTTATTCCTAGCAAATAGATCATCTATTTTACTTTTTTTTTTTACAATTAATAAGATATATATATTTCACAGAAATGTATATTTCATCATCACAATCAAATTTTTTCATAATAAATATCGACAAAAAACATAAGTAACGTTTGCTTCGCAGTACTTCAACGTTTTTCTCTCAATGCAAACATTTTTCTTGGTGTGTGAATAACGCGAATGTGAATTACATTGTTATATTTAGCAAATTTCCATTGTTATCTATTTAAATTATGAGGTATAAATTACGATAAGTATATATGAAAGACAATATAGCGGTACGATATTACGAGCAGGAATTCGCTCCAAGTATTTAAGGTCTCTAAATGAGTCAAACGTGTCTCTATAAAAAAGTGTACTATCACGTCCTTCAATATAGCCCTCGGTGATAGCTGTGGGGTAGAGTGGGATATGGAAATCTGAAGAACGAGATCAGAGGGGCGATCAAGCACAATGGCTTGTTGTGCCGCATAAGCCGCACTTCGGCCTCTCTTTAGAGAGTCCTCAGTCTGAACGCGCAGCAGCACCAGATGACTTCCTCTCCCGAGGGATGCGCGACAATGCAACGTCGCGGATGCGATGCGTCGCGTTTCTCTGGGAAGAAGCTAAAATTGTGGCGGAAGTGCGCGGAAGCACTCGCAGCTATCGATCGTGGCTTACTCACGGGAAATGGCTCGTTAAGAAGATTGGAGAGGACCAAATGAGCTTCGCGAAGGAGCGCGAAAGCTTCTTGACTTCTCCGGCAAAGCTTACGAATCGACGGGAAATACGTTATTACATCATGTTCAAAACAGCATTTATTCAGGCACTAATAAATTTTATTAATCCAATTCAATTTTTTGTTTTTAAAACATTATACGATCAATCGCAATTGTATAATAATGTATTGATTACAAAAAAATAACCAAATTTGTTCCTAAATTTTTTTCACTGTTTAATATAAAACATATATCTTTACACTTTTTGTGTGTCAAATTCATAATAGTAAATAATTATACTCCACTTGAGTTATTTTTTATCATTTCTATAAATCGCCAATGTCATTCAACATAGTATATGTCGCTATTTTAACTAAAATAATGGAATTCAATAATTTAATTCAAGAAAATGTATTAAATTTAGTTTATTATTTATTAAGTGCATAGTTATAGTTACACAGATGTTATTTACTTTGAAATTAATCACAACGGATTAATTTATATCTTGACATACACGAAAGTTAAAAATAACAAAATGTTATTTAAATCACAAGGGATCGAGTTACACCATTGCTCCTTTGATATTTAACAATATGGATAAAAGGTAAAAGCTCCTACTTACTTTACACACGTTTGTTTCATCTATTTCCAGTTTAAAGTAACGGAATGTATGTGTGGTGTCCGTCGAGGTCCGTATGAAAGTTCACTCGATATGGCTTATGTACTATCACCGTGCGGGCGAAATATAAAGAGTGCAAGCGGCGAAGTGCCAGCGTGCATAAGATAAAATTAGATGTTCGGTCACGTGTGCAGTGTTCCGGGCAGAAGTGTTAAACAATTTTGCCAGAGGCACGTTTCGACGAATAAAAATAGACATGATAATTCTGAGCGGAAGATGGAAGAGCTGGAGAGAGGGATAGCGAGAAAGGGAGTCACGCCAAGAGACGAACGCTGCGGGATAGTCGGCCCGATTATTGACATCAATGCACCTTTTAATTTGCTCAAACGGTCTTCGTTATTTCTACATTAAATTAACTGCCGTGGGCCAAGTGTCACTGGAGCTCTCGTCTTCTTACAATGTGTCGAGGAAGCCAAAATTTCCGATGGGACATTCGTTATCATCTGTGATGCTCTTCCTAAGATCTCTTCCATTTCATCCATTTCGCATTTCCATGTTTTCTCCCGAAAGTACTTCTGAGCGTGAAATTATTCTTTCTTTTCTTCTAGGTAAGATCCATAGGTCAAACTATATAATTTTTTCCGCGCAGAACAAGAATTAAACTTTCCGAAAGTATCTCTCCTTTCGTTTTACTTTATGCAAACCCTCATTGTTCTGTGTACCCTATTAATCTCTTAGTTTTTAATTAAATTAAGAACTTGAAAGATAATTCTTCAACAAGCCCTCATGCTCGTAAAATATATTACTATCTGTTTCAGAGCTGAAGAGAAGGAAAAGTGAGTTCGCTCGTACGAGAATCTTCATTCGCCTTTCGGATGAGTGAAAATATCGGCTGATTCGCAATTGCCACGATGATGAAAAAATAGAACAAATCTTGACGATGACGAGTAGGATGGTACTCAAAGATAGGTTTGTATTTCGAGAAGGCTCGCGGGATCAAGTCCCGAGAGTGCAGCGGCCTAATGACGTTTGCGCCGAGATTAATCTCCGGTCGCGCACGACTTACGCAAAGTCGTACTCGAAGTAACTCCGACTTCGCCTCGACGGCAAGTTAATCAAGATCAGAATTAGTGGTCTCGCTGCAGCCACACTCGCGTCATTAATGGGTTACTTGAAGTCGCGAGCACACGAAAAAGGGTAATCCCTCTCGACCGTCATACAACCACGGAAAACGCTCTCAGAGAGATACATTCTTTTTATATATAATTGCGATAACGTTTGAAGAGACATCTTTTCATATTAAATGCAAAATATTTCAGCCATTATTGCGATAACATATAAATACACAGTAACAAATATTTCATGTTTGTATTGAGAATGGCTATTTCAAGACTTTTTTAAGGAATTTCGTGTTGAATTTTTAACACACTCAAGTGTTAATTTATAATAACGTGATGCTATTTACATTAATATCTAATACTTCTTAATGTCAAATTACACAACACAATTTTTAACACGAGAATAATGTTTTAAAATGGAGATTCTAAAACGAATGAATAAAATATGTGTTAATTTAACATATCATAAATGTTAATTTACAGAAAAAGTTATGTTTTCCACAGTTTTTGTTTACAAAAACTATATCAGTGTTACTGTTTTTTTTCTAAATAATTTTTCTAAATAATATATATTACTTTAATATATTCATCTTGTGTTAAATTAACATGTAAATTTGAATAGACTGTTGAATAGACTTTGAGATACGTAAACTGTGTTAAATTTGACAGAAATTTTTCCAATGGTATAAGAAATTTGTAAAAACAAACTTTTATTTGAAATTTACAATCTGTTAGATGTCCTCTTTTTTTGAGCCCAGAGAGACAAAAAGAAATTGCAATCATTCGATGTATGTAGCGAGATTGTGTCGTGATTCCACCATTATTCCCAACGAGTTTTCTCGTGTCAGCCGCCTGCGGCAAACGTATCGAAAAAAAGGATTCCTTTTGACGGCTGTCCTTGGCCGTGACTAGCCCGTCCTTGACGGGCACACGATTACCTTGAACAAGAGGTCCCCAAAAGCTTGCGTCATCTTATTCATTCTGATGGTCGTCGGTCCGATATACGTAGAAGCGTCCATTCAATTATGCATCCTTCTATACAGCAAGCGACGCTTTTTCTAAGCGATGCATAATGGTAGACAGAACTAATTTCAAGAGTATTAATTTCAATTCTTAATTGAGTATGCACTTGTTAAATGCAGTATTAATCATCCGACTTGGGAATATTTACAAAAATGAAAATTCTGATCATTAAACAAGAACAATCTACATAAATCAAGGAGATTGAATCTTGATTTATGCAACTTCTGCAATTTTACATATTTAACTTTCTCTGTAAAAAGAAATATCGACGATACCAGTTTGGTTCAAGCACGCAACATAACAAGTGCAAATTCTTTCTTATCTCGGGATAATTCTAAATTATTCCTTATCTCGGAAATGCGTGCAACATTTTTTCCAAGCGAATTTACCTTGCATGATCGACGCTTATAGCCCTTAACAGGGTAGGAGGGAAATTTGCGCTCTTACTCGCCGCACACATATTTAGATAACTTTTTTGATTTCTGGTTACTCGCTCCCGGCGAATTATCCCGCTGAGTTGAAAAAGAGGCGTGGAACGCAGTAAGAAGGAAAAGAAGGAGGAGCAGAAGTTGAAAAGAGGCGCGAAAAAAATAGCAAGAAAGAGAAGCGAGACTCGGGGGAGGCCGCAAGGACTACCAATCGAGAGGCAGCCAGTTTACCTCGAGGGTAAGGAAACTCGCGGTCGTGTCTGAGTTATCTCACCGTCGTCTGTAAAGTCACTAGACGCGCGTCCGACCAACACACCGGAGCAGCTAGAGTAGCGTCCAGCGTGAGATTATGGGTACCGATCGCGCGCTTGTTAAACGCTTATACCGATCGTAAAGCTCTAAGAGAATACCCGCTGCCGCTCCTCGTAAACATACGGCCGACCGTTGCCACACCATCATCCCCACCGGTGATCGTCTGGCGGTTCTGGGGCGCGCGAATGCACGAACTCTCTCAAGTCAGCCACCGTCGATTCCGTGTAATCATGCAAATTACGGGAATGTACTATTTCGGTCGTTTCTCCGCCTTTTCGTTCGTTCCCGCTTCAACGATGACGCGACCGCAACCGTGAGATTAGATCGACGAGACTTCTGTTCCCACTACGCCCCCACCCCCCCTCTCTCTCCCACCTTCGCGCTCGTACGTTAGGTAACACCGGTAATTATCGTTCTCCGCGGTTACAATGGAGAGCTGATGGCGGGACGGCGCCGAAAGCGAAGAAATCTAATGTATGGCCACTTCAGGTTTTAGCAACCGTGAAATATGTATGTAACTAGTAGCACTTTCAACGTCAACTGCAGGAAGAAATAGAGAAACGTCCAGTTTCACAAGATGGATGTATGGTTTGGGCAGAATTTTATACCATCTTTTGGGAAGGATAATAAAAGTGTATCTCTTGCGGAATTATTTTACAAAAATTTTTTTGCTTAGAATTATAATTTTATCAGGTGCTTCAACATTCATTGCTATCGCAATTAAACAACACGAACATTTCTCTCACGTTAATATCTGGATCTCCTCACTCAGACATTTCGTTTCAACGTGTCGATGCATAAAAAGAAAAATACATTTCAACGCGTAAATGAATATTAAAGCGGAACGAATACGACGGCGCTTAAATTGAATTTCGATTGCAAGGAG
This sequence comes from Trachymyrmex septentrionalis, assembly GCF_001594115.1. Classification (NCBI taxonomy): domain Eukaryota; kingdom Metazoa; phylum Arthropoda; class Insecta; order Hymenoptera; family Formicidae; genus Trachymyrmex; species Trachymyrmex septentrionalis. The sequence goes on along the minus strand of NW_017304228.1, from coordinate 878,934 downwards.
CCAATTAAACACGGTCATCACATGGCTTTTGACGATAACGAGCCATCAGGATGCTACAAATCTTCGTCGCCTGGGACGTCTCTCAAGCAGCCGCGTTCCGCGACTTTAGCATTGCTAATACGGTACACGTCGGATTAACGTTCGCGTTGCGGTGCAAACCTCCGCGAGAGCAAGAGAAAACTCCCGGAACGAGAGAGAGAGAGAGAGAGAAAAATTACATTTACATTTATTTACATTTTACGTAATATCTATTTTACGTACAAATTTACACCAATTATTCAGTTATTCGTGATCGTTTGCAGAGTTCGAAATATGAGGCTGACGATTCCTCTCTCCTCTCTCATCGAGAGAATTTCGTTTCCGTTCTTGCGCCGTACGCGTCTTGACCCGTAAATGGATTAATGTTGATACTCGGCGGTTGGCATAGGCGGCGAGGTGATATTCCCAGTACGCTCGGGAACGAGGAATGCCACGAAAATACAGACAAGCAACCACGTAGGTTATGTAATAACCGCTGACAGTCGTGCGACTCTAAAGTCGCGGCAGCTGCGGAATTACGATGAGCGGAAGAGAGCGACGAGCGCGGGTAAAGCGGAATGAGAAAAAGACGTGGAATTTGCTAAATGCGGAACGGAACAGCGAACCGCGTCCAAGGTGGCCAAGCGAAGGGGGGGTTTAAACGAAGTTGGACATGCGCCAAACCTGAACTTGCATCGGCGATATTTATGACTGGCGCTAGGCGATCTATATGATTAAGGTCTTCAAAGTACCTGCCTTAAAACTTGGCGGCACGGGATAGAAAGAGAGAAAAACGCGGACTCGGCGTCGTTGTCGTAAAATATAGAAAGAACGATACAAGAAAGAACGAGTTATGACTCCGCCCTGATTCGTGGTTGTAGTTATCATCGCATCCTTCTTCCTTTCCGCTTCTCTGCCTTGACGCAATTTCGAGATACATTCTTCCAGAAGAATTTATTCTCTCTGAAATTACTTGAAGAAAAAAAAACGAGTGAATGCAGAATTTTTATGAGAGAACAATTAACACTTTGAAAGATTTAATAGTATAAATCTATAAATATTTATCAAATTTATTAAATGATCGAATAATATTATAAAACTCACAATATTACAAGTTTCAACATACTCTTCAATAGATACTATTAGCTTTCGTTAATCTTGTGGTAGAGTTAAAATAATTTACTAGAAAGAAAAGTATATCGTATTTTCTGCGTGTCACTAGGTTACTACCTGACCTAGGAGAGATTTCTCCTCTCTTGAATGATCAGCTGGACTCGCGTAACCGGTTTACTGCGGGCAAAGAGGTCACAAATCAATTTATCTACAGACATTTGGGCAACGAATAGAGCAAGCGAATCACCACGAACCGTGCAAAAAGAGTTTATTGCCACGTTTTACAACCCTGTCTGGCCATCTGATCTTTGTCACTGAAAAAATACGACGCTAATATTGATTTTTATAGGTAAAATAAGTCGGCGGGAGGCTTCACGGCGCTATTTTCTACTTGCGTGAACTCTCTGCCAATTTTCTCTCAAAAAATTTGCAAAGTGTATACGAAAAGCCCCGTGGAAAGATCTCGTCGTATCACAATCACGTACTCTAACTTCAGCTTACGGTAATCCGCGCGTTCTGCATTCTCATCGTATTTTGTCAGATCGCCGTATTATGCGAAACCAGGCCACGCAGCAGTTCGATCAGTGCCACGAGAGATAGGAAATTCTGTGAAAATCTCAACACTTCCTCAGATCGTTTATTTGATTTTGTAATTCCAACGAGAGTCTGCGCGCTGAGATCGCGGAGATCGTATCTACGGGACAAAAAAGAGGAAGAAGAGAAAAGAAGGAAGGAAGAATCGGTCTCTCGGTGGAGCCGGTCGCGTGTGCCGGGCCAGCGCACATTATACCAGCGTTACATAATGCAGCGCCGATTAGATAATAGTAATTATAGGTTGCGCAGGAAGTGCAACGGAGTCCCCGAGGCCCATAATCAGACCCACCCACTCGCGCGCATGCTCGCGTACAAATACACGCGCGCACACACGCGCGCGACGCACACGCGTGCGTAATCCACGTTCGCACGCACTATACTACTGTCTGCCCGCGCCCAATCCGCAGCACGGATGACGTACGATGGAACCTAGCGTGCAGCTGATGCGTGTCACGCGTGAATTTCCAGCGGATCGAGTTTCCTGGTTACCACCACCGAGAAATTCGAGGCAAGATCTGAAGTTACCGGAGAATATTCGGGCAGTGCTGCATACATCGGGGAAGAAAAGTGGTCGTATGGTATAACCGGAAGGTACCGCTGGAACTGATATCTGAGACTCTATTGGGAATTATCGAAGGATCGCTAACTCTAGAGAATAGACTGAGGGCGAGGAAAAGAAAAAAAGAGAGGAAGAGAACTCACCTCGTCTGTCATAGCGGAAGATACGTGGACTGCCGAATGTACTGGTGAGTTTAGCGATACCTTCCTTGGCAAACGCGGCGACTTCGAAGGAACAGCGTGCGACGCGTGCATCGTGTACGTCGCGACGTCCGAATGCGTGGGAGAGATGCGTCAGTGGTGCATCAGCGGGGAAAGTCTGACAGCAGCGGGCGTCGAGGCCGACAGGCGCGCGATTCACTGTTATTTCATTTTATCTCCTTTTTCCCTTTCTTCTTTTTGTTTTTTTATGTTTTTTGTTCGAACTCGCCGGACGGATGACGCGGGTGTCCGCGGCAGAGAGCTGGCAGAGAGAAAGAGAGAGAAAGGAAGGGCTACTACTACTAGGGCCCCAACAGCGACGAAGGGGAGAGCGCGATGCGGCAGGGAGAAATCGTTCAATGTCAAGGTTACATGGGCGCACGCGCATAGAATCGACCATACGCAGAAGAGAGATAGGGCGGAAGCGGCCAAGAGGAAGGGAAATGGTGTAGGAGGAGGAAGAGGAGGAGGAGGAGGAGAAGGAGAAGGGCGCGGGTACGGGAGGACCCGCTAGCCTTGGCAGGATGCTCTCCAGTGGGGATAAGATGCATCTCCTGGTTGCATCTGGTCGACGAAAATATAATGCCAATTGCGTGCGCCGCCCCGGGTTTACTGTGTAAGCACATGGAATTTATTTGGACGAGAACAGCCGTGAGCGAGATTACCGCTCGCAATACCGTTTCGTATTCGCGAAATACGTAAGAATGTAGGAACGTAGGAACGTTTCCGTTACGTGGTTCGTGCCACGAGAGGATTCGCGAACAAATCGGTAGGAAATGAAAGAAGACGAGAATAACTCTGTCGATCTCGTCGATGGGATATTACAAACACCGTTGTTACACGCGACTCCGCCAGACGATTCAAAACGAGATATTACGTTTGATTTTCACACGAGAAAAATTGTATTTACGCGAAAAACAATCGTTATACAATTTTTAATTCAAATTCAACATTCAATCTATTTTTTGCACACGGAAAAATATCATTTTACTGCTAAGAAAAGCGATTGCTTAATTTACTTTTTTCTTTTTAAGTAAACGGTCTTTAACAAAAAATATCTCCTTGAAAATAATCTTAAAATATAATTATATTACAAATTTTAGAAAAATTCATTTTTATATACTCAAAAACAATTAATTTTCTTTTGAAGAATATTATAAAGTTGATCGGAGAAGCGACTTTATATAACAAGCAAATCGAATTTTTTGTAACTTAATAATATTAATTAAAGTATTAAACTTACTAGAGAATTCAGAATATATTTTGAATAATTCAATGTTCGTGATAATCATGAGCAGAACCAGAATAATAATACTATCATTTATTAAGTTGATAAGCAATATAATAACATTTTGATGCAAAAAAAAAACATTTTCATAAGAATATTAATAATTCGATGTTAATGAAAATCTTAAATCTGCAAATAATTTTAGTACGTATTTGTCTGTGTACTAATATGAGATTTCACGTAATTTTCTCGATTCGAACGGTTGTCTCTCATGTATGAACGACGCATATATACATCGTTTTAATATTTCTGATAAGATCTAAGAGAATAGTATAACTTGAAACTCGCCAACTTTTGCAGCACAGTTGCTTCAGGCAACCTCTTTCGGTACCGACTTTAATGCACTTCCTGCGAACGCGGAACGCGGGGAAGAAGATAGGGGAGTGAGTTTCGAGTGCAATTTAAGTTATTCTGAAGGGTAACATCGAGAGACGTGGGACGCAATTTCCACAATGCGAACGCCGTTTTCGGCAATCCCTGTCGTCGAGTATTCGTTAATTGTCCCGCGGCAACACGAAGCACGTTCCATTTAGTCGGCGAATTGCGAGCCGCATCTCGGAAAAGCAGAAACGACCGATAGTCGCGTAAACTCATATCGTTTACGAGAGAGAGAGATCGACCGCCGAGTATCGAAAAACGATGGAACGGAGCGAGCGCCGAGTATACAGAAATCGGGCGAATGTACAGGAGAATTCCATGATAGTCGGCGTTTGCACGATATTCTTTCCCGAAAGCTAACGCGAATTTTTCCTACAGGTTACAGGAACGTCGAATTATTGACAGCTCTCGAAAAATATCGTGGTATTCGTCGAGTTCACATTCACTTAATGTACGAATGCCTTGTGCAGCAAGTGCTGCGACCGTTTCCGGAAAAGAAGAAATCGGAAAGTGGCTTCTAACTTTTAAAGAGTAACAGAAAGCTGACTCTTAAGAGATCCAAGTTAAAGGATCCTGTACATAGAAGACGTAGGAAACCAACCAATAGCAATCAAATATAAGGAGAATACTCAATTAGAATTGGTCAGTTTCCTATGACTTAAGACTCCGCGACCGTCTACGACTTCTATGTAGAGGACCCTTTAACTTGCAGAGAGCAAAAACGAGACAAAAGGTGAATTCGAAAACGCTCATAGTGGTATTTTCCCAAAGCTGTTAAAGTTCTTAGGTTGATCGAATGTTGTTTGATCTCAAAGCAGAATATTGTTTTGAAGACATTATAACGTTCTTCGTCTCTCTCTCTCTCTCTCTCTCTCTCTCTCTCTCTCTCTCTCTCTCTTTCTTTCCCTTTCACCCAGAGTTAAACAAATTTTAACGCGAAGGAAACGACGACCGGCGTAGTTCAGAGTTTGTCGCAACATAAATGTCAGGCGAGCGAACGGAAGAAGAATATTTTTCCCTCGGACGCGTCCCTTCTCCGCCGCTTCCTTCCCTTCGGCCACCAGGACGGCCAGGGCTTTAATTTATACCCAGTGGCACCTTCTCTTTCTTTTTCTCCCTTACACACCTCTCGTCTCACCGGGTCGCGAATAAAGCTGCCGGCGAAGTTTTTTTTTTAGTGCTGGTCGCGCACTTTTCGAAAAGCATTGACCGTAGCACTTGCGCGAGCTTTAAACGGCCACGTATTACCATCGATAAAGAGGGTCATAAAGAAGGCAAGGGCGAGTCGTGCGGGAGAAAAGAAACCAGGGGGAGGGTAGAGAAAGAAGAGAATGCGCATGTGTTTCGTTTTTGGGCGACGCTCCGACCAGAGCAGGGAGATACCAGGCAAAGGATACCGACAAAAACCACACCCTAAGTGCACTGGCGAAACATCTCTGAATCTTGCCTCTGTGGCCATATAAAGAAGCGCAATGGTTCTTCTCAGAAAAGTGTCAAAGTTATGAACGTTCACTATATAATGTATAAACTAAATTGTATTCCAACATTTACTTGTCTAAAAATAAAAAAAATATTTCTCAGTTTCTCTAAAGAGCAATTTTTAAGACTGTTATACAGTATGAACAAAAACAGAATATGGTTATAATAAATTGCTATGTTATGCCGCGTTTTATCTAAATCTCAGATAATTTTATACGCGACATTCAGAGAACAGTGCAATCGTAGAAGCGAGGATATAAATGGCAACAATCCCAGGTTATCCTCTAGACAAAGCTCGCATATAATAGCAATCGCGGTAGTGGGTGAAGCGCACAGCTTCATCACGGCTGTCGCTGGGCGAATCATTTAACTGGGAGTGCACTCGATTACGGGGTAACCCAGTCGCCACCGTATCCGTCTCGTCTGGTGATGACGGTTATCAGTGCAGACGGCGAGGGCGACGATAACAACGACGACGGAGATGGCGCAAACGGAAACAACGCCAGAACGTCCGGCTTTATGCCCGTCGGCAATTTAGTCTCTTCTCCCAAAGATCTATATGCAAAGATATCTCTCTCTCTCTCTCTCTCTCTCTCTCTCTCTCTCTCTCTCTCGACGAAGATGTAGTTATAGAGACAGTTTGTTCACGAAATCCCTCTCCTCTAAAAAGATCTTTTACTTTTTAACGGATCCTCCTCTTTCTCAATATAAAAAATAATTGAATAATTAAAACGTGTCGTCTTTATCATTATTGATAATATTAATTGTATTCATAAATAATTTATGGTCGTCTAGCCTCGATTGTCTTAATTAACTTATTGATATTAAGTAAAAGAATGTATCAGCAATTTTAAAATTTAATTAAGAGAAATACGAGGAAATCAGTAAGTTTTTCGCAAGATCCTGTATATGCTGATTACGTGATCCGTACAATCATTCCACTTTGGTGGATGCTGCTCCGCAATGTGACTCCTCAAACACTTCCATCTTTTTCACTTACGACGATGCATCCAATGACGCGAGGTGGATAACGGCGAGAGGACAAAGAGGATGGCAGAGCGTCTCGGCGGAGTCGTAAAGTTAAATTAAAAATTTCCATGCGACGGCTCGGCGAGAAGACTCGGCTCGGAGAGAACGGGAAAGGACCGATAAGGAAAATGTCGTCACCGGAAATTCTTCCGCACCCCTGTTGTCCTTTCCCTGCCTTAGTCTATCGTCTTATTTCCTGACGAGTTTGAGGGAAATGGGTCACCTCGGTCGTTCATTAGTCTTAACCTCGATGCTTCGAGTTACAGATATACGTTTGTACATTAACCTTCGTAGAAAATTGGTTGCATTCAGCAGAAAAAGCAACTTTGCGATTGTTGTGAAATTCTTTCATATAATCAATCTTCCCTTTTTTCCTCACTGGATCTAAAAATGTACAAACCATCAAATCATATTAAAGAATCTCACAATAGTTTGTGAAGCTTGCTTTTTCTGCCAATGCATTCTTGATTTCGAAAATGAATGTCGTAATATTCACACAACGGCTACGTTCAGTAGAACGTTTATTTTGCAACTGTTGGAAGTTTTCTTCATGCTGATTGAATTATACTTTTAGATCTAGAAGAATGATCCTATCTTAGCAGACATAATCATAAAATTTGCAAAACTGTTGTGTTCTGCTGAACGCAGCCAGTGATCGAAAAATTGTATAGGTATACCAAAATCGACGGAAAGTTGAGAAATTAATTAATATATTTGTAATTCTCGGTATATATTATCAAGTTTCAGCTATTATTTTACCCTTTTTAGATTGTAACCTTTGTACACGTAAAAACATAGAAGTCTGACATTTGCCGACTTCTTTTAATGTCAGGTTCGTTGACACGTGAAAGCCGGGGCCTCTGGCATACGCTTCGAAAAATCAGCATGCGATTGAAAATAAATTTTTAACGGAGCAACGGTTTTAAGCTTTTAACGGAACATGTACACCGTAGTCGCGCACAATAAAAGGACTCGAGGGGGAGAGGAGGTGAGCACGTGAAAGTTTCATAACCGGTGTGTCGCGACTATTTTCGACTGGCGCATATTTTGGCGCGGCGCGGCGCGGCGCAGGGAGAAAAGAACGACGTCTGGGAATACCCAGGAGTTTATGTCTACCTTTACGATCCAATCTTGCAGCGCACGGATGTCCCTTCTCGGTTTCGCGCGATTCAGACGTATGCAAACTCAAGGACCCTATCTTCCCGCGTCAACGGGGGAAAAGCGGAGCTCTCGTCGAGAACGTGGAAGCACGCGCTTCGTACGAGAGATCGAGGGACTTGGATACGTCGAGAAAGCTTCGCCAAATAAAGAATAATGAAAGTACGTAGGGATAGAAGCGCGGAATAGAGCGATCGCGAAGACTACGAAACGATACGGTGTTCGCGCATTTCGGGGTGGCGGCTAAAATATATGAGAGCGCCGGCGGAGAAGAAACGCGGGGGAGACGCGGGAAGCCTCGTCGGGTTTCGTCAGTCTCGCGCATTTGGGTGATTTGCCTTTTTTCCTCTTTCTCCATTCGTCTTTCTCCGAGGTCCTCCTTCCCTCTGGCGCACGCATACACGGAACGCACACATACACACACTGATGTTCTCCAGGCCATCCCGGCGCACAGAGAACCGCGCGCGCGCGCACTTGCTCGTGTACCATCTATAGCTCTTCCCTCCATACCCCAAGAGGGCTCTCGCTCTCTCTCTCTCTCTCTCTCTCTCTCTCTCTCTCTCTCTCTCTCTCTCTCGTGGATATATAGGTAGAAGCCGGGTTGGTCGATAGTTCGCGCGTAGCAACAGCCGGCCGGGGCTTTTTGCCCGACTTTTAAACTCCCGACTGTAACCGAGGTACTCATACACCCCCGCCGACCTTCCCACCCCCTGAGTGAGCGAATATCCCTCCCTATTCAAGCTTGATACCCGACCTGGCAGCGGAAAATGATGGCAGAGAGAAAAAAAGAACTATCACATGACTGATGATTTTAGAAAGACGAGAATTCGGTAAGAATGTCGATTGAAGAAGTTACGGTCGGCTGGAGTCAATTGTAACAGTTTCTGCAACATCATGAGATTCGCAAAGATTCTAATATTTCAAGGAAAGCACTCTTTATGCGTGTTGGTTTTCTGTGTGTGCGTGTTTTAATATGTAGTTGTGTTATGTACGTGGTAATTTAATTAATCAGCACAGTAAGAGATCCATAAATTTAATTTTAACGACATATTCTTTACGACGGTTTCAGTCGACGATAACTCCGTGGAAGACAGTTATTTGTTGAAACTGTTGAGTTTCAGCATTAAACAGCTCGGTAATTAAGATTCGCATTGAAATTCTAGAAAGTATGAATTCAAATAAAGGTAGGATCAACCGCGAGTCTTCAGTTGGGTAACAATGCCAAACGAAAAGAATGTTGTTAGGTGTTACCGGCACTTCCGTATCCAAGTTGACCGTCACATTAAAGGAAATATGATGTCTGACTAAAAGCAGAGCGATTACGCTTTCACGTCGACTACGAGCAGCTTGTTAAACGCGATCAAAGTGGATATTCGTTGAAATGACGTAATGATCGCGAATAAGAGCGACGCATAATGGTGGACATTGTCGAATAATTCCAATTTGAACGAC
>NW_017304228.1:854922-869566 GCF_001594115.1 Trachymyrmex septentrionalis | reverse complement strand
TTGAAATTTATTTAGCGTATATCAATTTATATTCGCGGCTTTGAAAATGTGTTTTTAAAAAAATAATTTAATAATACATTATACATAATAAATTTAAATATAAAAATTTATATCATAAATTAATTTTTTACTTATATTCATATTCTCACGTAGATTATTATAAATATATTTCGTTTAAAATGCAACGAAAAGAAATTTTACTATTTTCCTTCTCTTTTTCACAGATATCTTTTCAAATTTAGCAGATTAGATTCGACTAATTTTCACGTGAACCTTTACTTCGGAGCTTCGTCCTACCCATTCAAATGTTCAATCTCGTACACTATGTAACAGAAGAGAGCACGGAAGACAGAAAATGCGAAGCTCGCACTGTCGGTTTGTTATCGTCGCGACGTGAAGTACACTTCTATCTCTCTAGGAATAAAGATAAAAGCGAGACACGAACGAACGATATCCGTGATCGAAGCTTTCAACCGAAACGAAGTGCAAGACAGGTTTGCGCTTTCGTCTCTCAGACCCCCTCGCAAGGATGTACAATGCATGAGACTTCGGAGAGGACCGTTGAAGTTCCGTCTTTCCGCGCTTCACGTAGTCTGCCTTCCTGAATGGTTATTTTTACATTCCTTCTCCTTTCCGCTTTCTACTATCAGCGTATGTGATCAGAAAAATCGAAATTACATAATTATAAAAAAATTTTGAAATATCGTTAACTAGATTAATATATCTCTTGAAATACGAGCAGTTTGAAATTAGTTTCTTGCTTATAATTATTTTAGTAGTAAAATTATATAAATCCACATATCATTATAAAGGATGTAATTTCCTGTCATTATACTGTGAAATTATCGTTAAACCATGCCAGATCACCTTTATCAATTACGGCACTTTTGTAAAACAACGCTTAACTATCTTTTCTCTCGCACTTTTTCGCATTAAGCGCGTAATACCGGTTATTTTCTCTACTGGACTTTAATTGTCATCCTCCGTGCTCCTTCGCTGGATAATTCATAACTGGCACGAACAGTAATTTATTGCCGGAAACTCGTTAAGATCGCTACTTCAGAACCAGTTCTTCAAAGCGGTTCGATAATGCATCTCACACACCCGCTCCAACTAATCGATATCAACTTCCTTGTAGAAATTTCGCGGATACTTCGTTATTGTAACAATTACGAGTGTACAAAAAAACCACATCATACAATAATCACAAGAGAGATTAAAACCGCTATGATAAATCGCCGAGATTGTGGATACAAGAAAAATGTAAAGTCATATGTGTAGATGCCATTAAAAAAATCTCGTGCAATTTTATTCATAAACGTAACAAATTCAAGTAACAATATAAAATATTTCAGTTTATTTGTGTGTAAGATAAAATGTTCACGACAGCACATTAAATAAAGAATTTTATCTTTAAAATTAAATTTTATTTCGAGAAAAGTTCACACAGTGCTCTGACCTTAACATTAAATTCTTTTTCTATATATTTTAATTTAACCGAGCATATTTTAATTAATGATAAAATTTATCTTGAATCATTTTTTTTATTAACACAATTTTGAAACATGCGATGATGCAATTTTCATGGTTCACTGATAAGACGATTTAACAACTTGTAAAATTCTTTCTCTCAAGTAATGGCGATCGCAATGAGAACAAGAATTACATCTTTATCTTTCTAACGATGAAAAAGAGGGACGAAAGAAGAAATAAGTCAGAGAAGATGGACGGGGGTAGATTGGTACGTGTCTAGCTTTGAGAGTACACACTGACGACGAGGGGTTGTCGTCCCTCTGACTGGTTGGCTGGCACGGAAACGACCTTGGAATCAGCTGTGCGATACGAGGATGAAATTTCCTACCGAGACGCGTCGACGTCTTAGCGCGTAGGAGGACCCGAAGAATAACGTGATAGGAGAGAGGGTGAGAGAGAGAGAGAGAGAGAAAGGGGAGGGGAAGAGAAAGAGAGCTTATATCTCGACGAGGTCGGGGATGGCACGACAATGAGGTCACTGAGATCCGATGGGGATGAATTCCTCTTGGCATTCCTTGCGTAAGTTACGATAGCACTTCTCCGAGAAAATTTGCTTTTCAAATCGTAAAAACGGTATGCGAGTGTTCTTTTTAACATCTCCTCTTCTCCTTTTAATTTCATTTACACATTCAAGAAGAACATATTAACATATGATGAATCTCTCCCGCGAGATTTTTATTTCAATTTTATTTGTCACTTCAGTCGAAATATAACATAAATAGCAGATACTCAATAATTAACGGTAATAATATCGCATGAGCGCGCTGTTAAGCTATTAATTTCGCTAAACGAGATCCACGAAAATTATTAATAAAGAGAATCCTAAAGAATAACCGATAAAATTCCCCTTTTAAATTTTAATGTAATCGATTCTCTTACACATTTATCTCATTATTGTTACGCTTTACTGGTATATCGGTGATATTTTTAACAGATACGTAAAGCACAGTCGGTACATTATTTATTCGGTTAAATTCAATTATGAAGGTGTCTGAAAAAGTGCATATAATAACAATAATAATTTTAAAATTCTTAATCAAAAACAATCTCTTTTCACAGCAGCTAAATGAATAACACACTCGTTTATTAATTCTACTAATTAAGCAGAATTGTTTTTTGTTTTTGACATTTCCATTCGGATTATTTCTCACATATAAATTGCAAAAATGTAAATCTAATTGCCATAACAACTAACGAATCAAACAAAATAATTGATTAATCAAACTGTCCAAATATCTTTCTCGGGAAAATTAATTTTATCACCGATGGCTTTTGTTTTGTCTTCAGCCAACCGATTGCGAGCAATCGCAACGAATTGCGTCCGAAAAACGAGCTGATTGTGGATTGGCGAATTTATTATCGTAGCGTTGTACTGGCCACGATAAAATCCACGATATACGATACTACCTAGTCGCAATGTAATTCGTTGCCGTAGCTTAACCATTGTATAAACAGGGCGTATTGCATGCATCGAGAGAAGGAGAGGAGAGAGAGAGAGAGAGAGAGAGAGAGAGAAAGGGAAAAACCAGTCGAAAGAGAACTATTGCACCTGTGCACTCGAGGTAACGAATGCACAACCACATAACGAATAGATCTCGACTGGGAGCTGCCCCAGCGATTTTCGCATATTTCGCACGGAATTTCGCATTAAAGATCAATAGTTAACGAGCTATTTGCTATAATTATTCAGCCACTAACTGTATCGGCATCCAGTGTGCCGCATCGTTACGCTGGCCGATACATGTTCTCATATTCCCGTTCATTCATTCATTTGCAATGAATTTTCTTATATTACAGTGTATCAATTAGAGAGAGCTGATAAACACTCGCAACCCGCGGAGAACAATAATATAGTTTTCTCGACGGGAACGTTATTTACCACAATATACGTAGAAATTAATAAACGAATTTCTTCATTTCAACTGTAAACAGCATAATAATTTCAATGAACAAATCACAAAGCACAACGGGCATTATGTGGTGCATTTTGCGTAACTGAATTTAGGCAGATAATGTATCACGATAGAGTTTCGTGCGTTAAAAAATACTAAATTTTAATAAATACTGGATCAAATAACACTAACTAACTACATTAATTTACTTAGCCAATATACATTTATTCCATTAAAAAAATAATATTTATATTAATGATTCTTACAAGTAAATATATGTTATAAATATTTAGTTGGTATTATTCAAACAAAAATATTTATTGAACTTTAGTAAAGTTTTGCTTCAATGCGTTGTCACGTCAAAAATACCAATTGAATAACAAAGAAACAAAGGGATGAAGACGTTAATCGAAGAAAGGCGTTGAAAAGTGCGAGATCGCGCGAGCTAATCGAGATCCCGAGATAGTAGACGCTATGAAAGTTCGACGAGAGACGGCGGCTCGTGCAGGAAAAGGGATAACTGAAGGCAATGATCGAACGTGGCGTGACCCGGCAAATTACTGTCACTCGAGGTAATTTCAGCGTAATCGCCTCTTCCATTCCATTTACCGCGTCTAAAGCGAAATTTACCTTTCGAGCGTATCCGAGGCGAGAGAGCGCGGCCGTCGAAAATACATCGCCCGCGCGCGCGCGCGCAATGACGAAATAATTTGCTAGGAGACACCTCGTGATTCTATTCATCTACCTACACATGTAGCAACAATGTATGCTGACTCTTCCTATGTATCTTTTCTTTCTCTTGAGATTCAGTCCGCGATTACTGCGGCGAGATTATTTTACGAGATAAAAGAGTGAATAACTAATTTACAGCTTCTTATGGAAATATATAATAAGAAGGTACACTTAAAATGTAAACCAAATTCGTTAATAATTCATGACACATTTCATAATGAAATAACGTCGATTCCATTAGCGTAGCTGTATTAATAAAATTAACAGTAACCGTGAATGAATTCAGGCAAAAATTCTTGTTACATCAAAATATTTATGCGAATGATAGAAAAACCTGAGCACCTTGTACAATCAACGAAATAAAAATAAATAACTCGTAAAGATGAACTAATTATTACAAATTATTTATCAATTATGCTCAGTTTTCTTCTCGTCATTCTTCAAAACTTGTTCTTACGCACTTGTTCTCAGATACGTCTGTACGTTCACTCGAAAATATGTACATAGCACTTACGTTGGATACATTGTAGCTGCTGTATTGCTCTTTGGGGCTGCCTCCGCCGTTCTGTTCGCACTGCTTGTTCTTGAAGGCTCGGTAATTCTCTCGTAGCTGTTTGCCGTACTGGAACACAAAGCGGAGCGGACATCGTTAACGCGCGAGTGTTGCAGTTCGCAAGATGCGCGCGACGAGTAAACACGCCGCGCGCCTAACCGATTCTACGCTCCGGGCACATCGTAACATCCGAGGCCGATAAAGCTGACGGGTGTAAAAAAAAAAAAAAAAAAACTGCACCTGCGATTTGCATAATTTCACACGCGTCACTTTGTCGACTAGCGCGTGCTGCCCAGCTGTGCGAGGCGAACCCTCGATCGATATACCTCGCCCGTCGAGGTATCGCGCTCGCCTAGATAAATTCAACGTTGCTACGCGGACAGAATACGAAAATACCATCTGATATTTTTCTCGATTTCTCCGACAATTAAATTCCTTTTCCTCTCGTCTTTTTGAGATGCGCGAAGCTGTACAAATGTAATTACCATATTGTGAGAAGAATTTGGAGAGGAAAAGAAAATAAACCGACGTGAGAAAAAATTAATTTTGATAATTAAAAAGCAATCTTATCGTACACGCTTTTACGTCCAAATTATTACATACACGTACAAATTTATTTACATATCATTGCATCTCTTATAAACGTAACGTAACTCGTAATAGTATCTCGAATGATGTTGAAACATACAAAATGAATGTCACGCTTCGAGTCTATTTTTCGAACAACAAGATTAGTGATACTCATTTTCCGACTCGAACTGTAATCCTATTTCTTGCAAGCAGCTTGCGAATGCAGGAGGAATATTCGATCGGAACAACCAATTCATTACGTCGGGAAATATCTACGCTTCGCAAGCGCAACGATAAGGTTCCATGATTGAGTCAAAGGTAATCCGTGTGAGCTGCTCTAAGCTCCTTATATCGCCCACGTGCTAGAGAACAGTCATTTAAAGCAAAGCTGACTTATGAATGAAGTTTACTTCCTTGCTCACTCAGAGATTCCATAAATTATCCATTCAAGAAAAATTACTACAATTCTAAATATAAATATATATTACAAAAAAAAAACGCAGGCAAAATATAAAATATCATTTTTTAATTAATTCCAAACAGATTTTGTTTGGCTTAACTTCAATTTAACATTAATAGACTTTGTATAATTTTATAATTTATGTAACTACTTAAAATCGAAAAGTAAAGATCAAATTTCCATTCTAAATAAAAAGTCCATTAAAATAAAGAATTTCATTCTGGAAAAATAAAGAATTTCGGTAAACAAAAAAAAAAAGGAAGGAAAAACGTGTATGTACTTTGTGCAGGAGCAAGTATATGTCAACCGCGCGGCGAGACGAACGCGAACGCGAACGCGAAAAACGAGACGAGACAAGACAGGAGGAACAGACGGTGCCACGTGAAATAATGACGGTGAACGTGTGCATAACCGTAGGACCCAGCAGTGGTATAACCATCGTATCGACCCACAAGACAGTCGGGCGCATCCATGCTCGACTGACTGCTCACGCACACGCGCGCCCACCCATACACGCGAGCGTAAATTGCTCGTGACGTGCATGGCACCCACACGCATACACGCACAGGAGTAGTAATATACCAATGCGGGCTGTAGCTTGCACCGTGGTACGAAAATTATCCCGGTGAGCTTTGTGACCGGCGAGAACTCGCTTGGCAACAGCAAAAATATAAACTCGTACTTTCCAACTTTTATATTAATGCATAAGTTAAACAAAAGTTCTCACATAAGTTCTCGAGTTATGCATCCCTTGTATTTCATAAATAATCTTGTTAATTTTCATTTAATTTCATTAAAAAATTATTCCTCCGCGCAATTCCTGGCAACTTGCAATTTTAATTCCTCCGTCAGCAATAAAGGTCTTCGAGAAAAGGAGCAAATTTCTGTTATTGTTCTGAATTATATAAAAATTTGAAAAAATTCTGGTAAAATTTTTCAAAGTTTTAACGAGTTGTTACCATCATAGAGGTACTGTATTTTATGTATTTTTCACAGATCTAGATTTATCTAATAGAATTCATAATCAAAACATCGATAGTGCCTTTCCAATATTGCCGGCGGAGGAGTCAGAGAAGAAAATAATTGAGTCAATACTTTCATTTGACGATACTGTAAAATTTCAATAAAATAAAGATTCTACATTTCACGATATATATGTCAGTAAAATATCCTATTGATTAAAAAACACATCCAAATATCATTCGTGTCATCGATTGTCTCGTCGCGCACTTCTTGCTTGACGCTGAAAGTAAGGGAATTTAAACGAAGACCGGGATTCGTCGCTTTCGCATTTCGGAAGTCGGGATCGAGGTGGATGCGAAGATGAAGGGTGGCGGCGCCAAATTATAAATATAAGGCGGCCCTGGAGTATTGCCGGCGTGCGCGCGTTTGGAGAGATAATTATGTAATTCAATTATTCGCAAACGCAGACGAGAAACGCGCCGACGAGGAGAGCGGCAAGGCATGAATGTATGCTAACGTTAATCAGCGACAGAGTAACGGAGAGCGATAACGAAGCACACGGGCTCTAAGTAAACGAAAGATAATGCCGCGTCGAATCCCTCGATATCACAAAATCACGTTCCCGATAATACGGCGTTATTGATTAAAAGCTGTTGAAAAGTTGGTCGCTCCACTAGTCGGTCGCGACAAGTTTCCCTCGTAATTAAATGACTGCGCAAGTCAGCGCGATTCATTCTTGGAATCATTCTCGCTGTATAATTAATTATAATTCGCGGATCGCAAGAAACTCCATATGAACAGAGAGATACGTGTAATCGAGTAGATAGAAAGCGACCCCGTATTATATGCGACTTAACTTTATCCGCGGCTCTTATTGCTACGATCTGATCTATTCACTTTCTCATTATCGTTATCATTTCTCGAGACGGGCAACAACCGTGACTTAATAACAATATTTTATTTATAATTGGCAGCGGCAATCAGAAATATCATAAATCATATTTTTTCTAATCGCTATATCGACTTATCGTCTCGCAAGGAACCTGGTCCAGAATTAATCCGACGGGTAACGCGCGAGGATAATCTTCTATTCATTCTAATCTATTATTTCGATATCTATATTAATAAATCTATCGACATGTTTTCTATTTTAATTACTCTCGCCATGTTGGACTTAAACACAGATAACATTAATTCTATAAACGTGCTGAAACTTCCACACAAATAAGAATACTGAAGTTACCGTGACATCTTCTATCTCGGACCATTCCTCGCAAATTAACAAAGACTAATCCGAGCCCTATACTTATTGTTAGACTTCGCAGATTTCTAGTGAAGTGAATCAAAGTCTGCGAAGATTGAAATACGATGAGGAAACGAGACAAGGGAGAAGAATGACGTAGAAACAAAGGGAGCACAAAAGGATACGGGAGTGTCAATGTCTTCTCGATCAAAGCGAGCCCTGCAAATTTCTCCAAGCTTACCCGTTCATTTGTTCTCTTCTTTCTCCCCCCCCCTCTCTCTCTCTCTCTCTCTCTCTCTTTCCTTTACCCTTCCGCCTTTCCAACTCTTCTCGTTCGCCGCATCTCATCAGACTCCTAGCTTTTTCTCGGATGAAAGAGTTACAAAGGCCTCACTGAGACACGCGTAAGCACTACCTTAGTGCCGTTACCGACCAAGACGACGTCTCATCCTTTTCCCTTCGGATAGAAGGTGGAGCCGAGAAACAGAGAGCGAGCGAGCGCGAGAGAGAGAGAGAAAGAGAGAGAGAGAGAAATGACGGTGAACGACGGAGCTAAGCGAGAGACGCCGAGAGCCGGAGAAAAGAGAAGAGCACATAGTAAATCCAGAGCGGCTAGGTAGGTAGATAGGCTGACAAGAGACGCAGACAGGCATGGATGACCAACGAGGCCGATAAACACTAGGCAAGTCTGGCCTGTCTGCTCGCCAGCGGCCACGGTGGTACAGACGTATGGCTCGAGGGACTCTCGAGGATGCACCGACACAGGTTGGGTTACGATTCTCTCTGATGCAAGGTCTCCGAATTACATCCCGTGGCAGATGAATTTGCTATCCGACCCAGCGTAAGCGTTACTCGGAATGAACATAAGTTATGATGATAATAGACAGCGGAAGAAACGCTTGCGAGAGACGCAGCAGTTGTGTAAATTAAATCAAATCGTCGAGACCAAGAGCGAGAATTAAATTAATTAAATCTGGAAATTAAATTCAATGGAAAATTATTAGGAAATTTTGGCGTAAAGCGTAAATATATGGAATGCCATTTAAAATTCGGTTTTTCCCCATAAATATATCGCTGGAGTTGTTCTATTGTAGTTTAATTTTCACAAATTCACAGCTCCGAAAAAAAAGCTATTTGTACGTTGATAAATATTACATTTTTGATTCTTGATTCGCTTCGCAAGCACGATTATCATTCTACGAACGATAGAACGATGATAATATGCCATGCCCGAGGTTTACTTCCTGGAGAGGCGGTCTGAGCAGCCACTTCAGCCTGAGGAAGAATAGGCCCGTGAAGAGTAGCGTAATAAGGAGTAAGCGGCCGTAGTCTAAAGTCTTTCTCTTTCTCTCTCTTTTTCTTCGGCGAAACTGCCAATCGCGCGTTGCTAGCGCACACCGTTTACCATCCACAAGTTATTCTTCTCAACGAACACTTCAACTAAAGTGAGAGAGAGAGAGAGAGAGAGAGAGAGAGAGAGAGAGAGAGAGAGAAAGAACAAAGACTGTCTACGCTCGAATATAAACTGATATTATTATCAACGATAATGGGAAAAAAAGTCTCAGTGTCTCAATTTTTGTCAAAAAAAAAGAGGGGAAGGGGGAAGCAAGAAAAATGCACCCTGTCAGTGCCACGACTACTTTAAAAGAAGAAAAAAATCGTAGTCATACGAAACGTGCTGAAGCTGCGTGATATAGTGTGTACGTACGTCGACAAAAGTAAAGTGTTCTTCTTTCTTCGTTAAACACGAACCGCGCGCGAGTCACGCAACTTCTTTGAACTTCACGAAGAAGTTTCGACATTCGACGTCGACGCGAACGCAGGCGCGGTAGAAATGGGGAGGAACGGAAAGAAAATAAGGCTCATTATACCCGTCTCCATCACGGACCTAATGATACCCACGGCCCGTCCACAGAGGGATGATCACATTGTAAAAGAAGAGTCGAATAAGAAGACGCGGAATCGGCTGGGAAACGAAATATTGCAGCGATACTTTGTAAGCGTTATTATCCTCACCACAAATTTAAGTACCTATTTCTCCGGTTGATATTAGCTTTCCCCTTATATTGTAGCGGTTATTTACTAAAGCTGGCATGGTCATTTATATACCCTCCGTATTATTAATTCTTGATTATACACTTTCCACGCGAATCTACCGACGTTTGTTGTAACCCCAATCGACATTACCGAGAGTGTACACTTGACGTAATAAACTAACATTTCCGTTTGGACGAGCAACAATTTCGTTCAAATAGCTCATCCAGTTTGGGACCTTTAATGGACCTCCATCCCAAACTACTCACGAGACACACTTGAATCGCCGTGCTATAAGTATTGTACTTTCTTCGGAATAGGAAACGGAAATGGAGCTAGGAAAAGAAATCACATTCTCACCTTAGCGAGTCTCATGGCTGTGAGCCAGCAGGTGCGCGATTTTTCGTTCTCGAAAATAATGACCTTGATCCCAGGCTCCCCAGCCTCCGTATCTTCGGCTTCGGCGTTGCTGTTCGGCCTCAGGCAGGCGCCCCACTCGAAGGGTGCGCCGAAAACCCGCTTGGCGTTCGGTATCCTGTAGACGTTGTAATCCGACAAATGCGCGAGTGTGATTAGTTGTTCGTTGTCCTGTAACAAAAATAATGACATACACTTATTAACATTTTCCTCGGAGGTGTATTCAACCTGAAATTATTCAAAAGGCAACTGAACCGCGTTCAAAATAGAAAAGCTTATTACGAGAAATTACTATCTTCCTTCCCGTATTGCAACATTTACGTTACAAACGCGAGTTGTATAACTATTGGTAATTCAACTTCCCTTAATAATACGTTTATGGTCCACGGTTAATGAAGATATAACATAATGGTTGTTTGTTCTCAGTTATTGTGTATTAAATGAATAATAAGAACAAACGCTAATTACCAGCTACGTTTTCAATTATTATAAAACCATTGGTGTAATAATTAATTAATCAGTACGGCCGCAATAACTATAATGATTGTAGATGAACCGAGCGAGATCTTCCCGTGGGAGTAACGCGAACAAAGTAGTATAAGCGTATCTACGAGTTGCCCGCAAGCAAAAACCGTCGCGAGATACTTTTCCCAGTAGACTCTCTCTCGTTCCGTCGAGACTTCCTATAAGAGTCTTCATCGGATTCAGCAGAAAACTTTCTTTCGCGACGTCACCGGGAATCGCGGGGGCAATTTATTATAACGGCGGGACAATTTTTACGGCGGCATGCCGGCTGTGCACATCGCACAGGAAGCACCGCAGTGACGACAGGCTCTTATCGCGAAGTCACCATTATTTGCCTGCAATGGAGACCGGGAAAGTCGCGTTTGTCGAGTGATTTCCGGCAGTAAATATTCATGGATGTAGGTGCGTTCGACATTCTTTAAACGGAATGCGTCAAGGTTGTATGTATCGCACATCCGGAAAGCAAGCTTTCCGTCTCACGACGTTTTTACAAATAAAAAAATTACGCTCTCATCTTAATTTCCTAAAATATATCTCGATTATATCGATTATATACGTATCGAGTAAGATTATTAGCAGAAATAGAAATAGCGAAGAAGTATATTACAAGGAAAGAACGATTTTGCTGAAGTATCTAAGAATTTAACTAGGTATACAGATTTGAAAATAATTTTATTAAATCCTGAATGTAATTATGTAAGAATCTCAAGCCTGATGAATAATGCTGCAAAAAGCATTTTGACATTCTAAGCGATCAAATTCTGCATAATTATTTTGATAGTTCAATAAAAATATTTTCTAATAAAGCAAAAATAAACGAGGGACTCTTATAAAATATAAGAGGATTTGTTAAAAAATACTTTCAGATCTGCGTCTGAGTTAAATTTTTAAATACTTCAATAAAATTGTCCTTTCCGTGCATTTTTTACATCTAAAGATGTACCAGCCCTTCTTTAACATTTTTATATTTACGTTTTTTATATTTGTGTCAATATAATATTATACTTCCTTGCTTCCAATAATGCGACACACTCTACTTCGAGAACTGCATCGCAGACCTCAGTAATTAAATAAAATTACCAACGTCAACACAGGAACAGCAGATTAGCGTGGATAACGAGATGTATGCGCGACGCCCCGATGTCTAACAATTTCACGCGTAGCCGGTGTCACAGCGCTTTTATATTTAACTCGGCGCGTACTATCTCGCCAGGAGGTGCCATCCACGTTGTTCTACTCTCTGACCTTTATCCGCTTATCGGCACCTGTATGATAAGCGGCCAACCATGAACCATCGACCGGTCGATTTTCAAAAATCACCTTGTACAATCGCGCTACGTTTCCTGTCACGTCGTGAACCCCTTCCATTAATAGCAAGTGTTATGCGTGTGCACGTATTTCCGCGAATTGCCTGAATATTCTTACGATACTTTAGTCTCACACTTTGAGACAAAGAGTAAAATCAACAATCAATTATCTAATCGTTGCGTAAATACATCCGATCGTATCTATTAATTAAATATCGAGATCTCGCCTTATTTATACGCGTCTACCGATATAGAATAGAATAATTATTCAATTGTTATTATCTCGTCTCGCAAACCAAAAATCATTATGCGGCGCATCTCTCTCGAGATCGAAAGGCGCATTCCTCTCGTTTGTTCGTGCCGCGTTGAGAGGAAGGGTGCGGTTGGTCAGGGACTCGCAGGTCTCGAGAAAATCCTGTTGGCCGTGGTCGCCGCTGTGCTTCGTGCCAGCGATGCTGCCGCTGCTGTTGCTGCGCAAGCATTCGTCACGCGTGCACAAACAGATGGATAAGGCAAGGGGGAGTGAGGGGGAGGGAGGGGGAGGAGCAGGAGAAGGAGTACGTGTAAGAGACGCGGAGCGAGATAGCGGCGGCGGGACCGTTGCAATACGGTTCAGCTAATATTTGACGATTAGCTCGGTTGCACTCTGTACCGCGGGAGAGCGGGGCTGCGTGAACGGTTACGTAACTATTATCCAGCTAACCATGGAATTATGGGCGAAAGTGAATGGGAGATGGATGAAAAGGTGGAAAGATATTAGTTAAACAGTGCCCGACTGCGGAGTAGTTCGCAGTGCTTGGCTGAAAATAAACAAACGTACGTAGCACGTCAAGCGTAAGGGATATGTGAAAATATAGGAGAGTAGACAGAGGAAGCAGAGAGAGAGAGAGAGAGAGAGAGAGAGAGAGAGAGAGAGAGGGAGCGGAAGAACACGGGAAAATCCGGTGATACCTTCCCGTAATTTTACGGGGAAATTGCCCACGTAAGATTTGCATGTCTACCCGCAAATACAGCTTCGCACCGCTTCTTTTGATGAACGCGCGCCCGTAATTCTGACACGTGTAAACCGTTGTCATGTGCATATCAGACGCGCCCGTCACGTTCCGTGATCGATCGTGCGCCGTAATCTTTTGAGGATTGTGTCTCTACACGCAGGAGATAAAAATACACGTTAAAATACGAGCAAATTAATAGAAATGTCAGAGACGGAGGCGGGCTGGCGATTAAGGTGAGAAAGGCAAGAGTCTGGAGTCGATTTCTCGGTACCGTCACGCTATTCTAAAAACGTTAACGAAAAGATATAGTTGAGATAATTTAAAATTAACGATATTTCTGATCGTGTGTAACTTGAGAACTAATTTTTGTTCTTAATCATTACAATTATTATTACTTGAATAGCGGAATATAGTATAATAATACTACTTATAACGTAAATTACTTATTTCTTGGTGCATTTACTTCAAGACTGTTGTAACTTCGAGTACAGCAATTCGCAATGGAGATGTATTCGATTTCCATTGCAAAATCATGCTGAGACATTGGCAAAAGCACTTTATGATCTGCATATCTCAAGTCGATGTCAGCATATATTGCGCACGTTGATCTCTCGAGTAGCTGGATGGCCGCTACTCGAATAAATAGTAAAAAGAAAGTAGGATATAATCGAAGAAACCCCTTCATCGTTTTTCGTCCTTCATCCTGTTATTTTAGCGGTTATTTAATCGATCACTGATCACTGACAATCGTGCACTGATATGAATTTTATATTTTTCACAATTATACCCGCTCATTATAATTGTTATTGTATTCTTTATCATATTAATTATCACGGTGATAAAAACAATAGTAATTGCGTCAGTTAAATAAAATGATTAAATTATATATTTAAATAGCTATCAGTTTCTTTTAATTAAATTTATCGAAAGAATAAAAAATATCATACGATTTTGTAATTCATCAAAATACTTCTTACAAAGTCCGACGATGGATTTTTTTCCGACGAAAAACTGCTGATACAGCAGGAAGCGGAGAATTGGGGAGAAGATAAAGATAGAAATCGAAAGAATTGATTCGAAATGGGAGAAAAGGAAGAGAAGATTCAAGATGAAATCTGAGGATTCGAGATGAGAGAGACTCCAGATTTATTTTATTTTAGACGATACCTTGTCGCGAAATCAACAATTCACCGTGATGAAAAAGTCCCGATAACACGTCAACGAGCAGTATAATGATAAGTATATGAATAAGATATTACAGAGATTCGCGATAACCCCTCGCGGGGCCTGTTCCTGTTCGTCATTTTTTATACGCGGCAGCCAGGAGAATTATTGGCATTTCCGTCTAGGGATACACGACTTCGGAAACAAAACCGGTTTATAAATAATTCCAGAAGCACGCTCTCTCGCGCGATTAAAG
>NW_017304228.1:846552-854822 GCF_001594115.1 Trachymyrmex septentrionalis | reverse complement strand
AGAGAGAGAGAGAGAGAGAGAGAGAGAGAGAGAGAGAGAGAGAGAGAAAGAAGGAAGGTAACGGCGGTAACGCCTGAAGACGCCAATGGTCCGTGCAATCATTGCCAATAAATTTGGTCCTGCGCTCTCTCATCCTTTCTATACATCGTCGTAATCCTTCTCATCTTCGTTCAAGAAGATTTCACGATAAATCGTCGATTTTGAATCGTCACCTCGTTCATCAATTATCAATTTTGCCGCTTAAATAATTTTCATAAATCTTTTGATCATTTTGATTATTACGAGCGTGTATCTTTCATAGTCGCATCGGGGACGAACTTAAGCCCGACCGTAGCTCGAACCGCATCGGCGGTCGTTGGCCCGAAATGACATCGTTAAGTTGCCGTTCGCGTGGCAGTGAAAGGATTGACTCCAGGGCGGCGTTAGACTGGCGTTAGCGTACGGCGGAGAGGGAGAGAAAGAGAGAAGAGGACAACGTACGATAGGTCAGGTTTTTTCTTCCTCCGGAGGCGGTGGAGAGATCCGCCGTGCTGCAAGCCAATGAGGAAAGACAAGCGAGGAGAGGCCGAGAGGATGCCGAAGAAGTATGGGATGCAACAAGAGATGCCTGCGTGCAATTGATGGGCGCATTGAAAGTCCGCGGAAAGGCTTTCTCCTCAGCTGTCTCATCGGTTTTACGTGTTATACTCATTCCTCAGATTTGAAATGGATTTAACACAAGTCTGCGAAAATTCGAAAGCAAAAATTGCAAATTTCAGAAACGGCTCGCTATCTGAGAAATCTGAGTATGGTCGCGATACAAAACGCAACGCGAGTAAACTGTGTCTGTCTCGTTTGAAATAAATATTTGCTAAAACCACACGCGCGCAAATTGTAAATCGTTTCGGCTTCTAGACGATACCGTCGCAACATGAGAGCGGCTGAAATTACGAGAGCGGCAGAAACAGAGAAAAGGATCATCCGTGTAACGAGTGGGGGGGGGGGGGGGATAATAAGAATCATTGATTATACATTGAGAAAATGTAGGCCGCGCTCCCGGCGTCGAGCTGCGCTATGATTACGCTAATAATGCGAGAGCGTATAACGGTAAGCATCCGTGAAAGGCAAGCGGGAGAGACAGACAACGGGCCCGACCACTACTGTGTCGGGGAAAAAGGAGGAGTGAATTGTGAAAGAAAGGTGAGGGGAAAAAAAGAGCATGGAGGACACCAGGTTTCGGCCTACAAGACGACTTCCTTGTGAGATCCTTCGCGGTCTTCCTCCACCCCTTCTTGTCATGTACTATCTCATTGATCGTTGAAATCACGATCGACGATGTTATTCCGCTACGTTGAGCTCGAACGCTACGTCGTCGCTACATTACGTCGAATATCGTATGATATCTTTCGTGTAATATTAACCTTCCACCAGCAGCACCGTTGGATCTTAAAGACACACTCAATTTTTTTATTGTGAAAATTCTGCTAAATAAATTTAAATCTATAAAGAAAATAAATAAAATATAAACTTTTATTTTGATGTAAAAACTTATCATTAACCACCTTCGTGGTGTCACTTTCTGTCAGAAAAGTTCTCGTTGCTAAACTGAGAAAAAAATTTACTAAATTTTGATAAATATTTTTTAAATAGTCCTAGCGGAACATTTACTAAGTGTTCAAATACCATTCATTAAATACCATTAGTTTGATTTAACTATCATTTTTTTCATTTATCTAAATATTTATTTACCGTAAGCAGATATTCGGCTAGAATTATTCAAAGAAATGTTTATTAAAATTTAATAAATTTTTATCTCAGTGTATACAGTCCGGAACAGTATAAGATCTGTAGTTGAAAGTTCGAAGACCCAAGTTACAGACGAAGGAGGAAAATGTCATATTGCAGACGGAGAGTTAATAATAAAAAGCAAATCTCCAATGTGTCCTTTCAATATATATTCTAAAGACTTTTTTACGGGTTAATTAGGAAACCTATAATAACGATTCTTCGCAAATCAACAACAATTTTAGCACCAGCCAAAAAAAAGTCATATCGGATCTTTCGATCTCTCGATAATCCGTCGAGTCAAGTCGAGGAGGAAACCTCACGTGGACGTGCGCGGTTGCAGGCAGTCAGCCTCTTTATTGGATTCGTTCTAATAGAATTTACGTCGTTCGTGCGCGCGCACCTACAATGATGTCCGCTCTTGAATTTTAATGTCCGAAACGAACGCGAGGCAGGGAGCAATTCCTCCCCCCTTTCTCTCTCTCTCTCTCTCTCTCTCTCGCTCTCTCTTTTTTGGGCAGAGGGTTTTTTCTCATTTTTTCATACGAAGCTCCCCTTGGTCAAATTAAAATTCTGCCGCTTCGCTAGTGCGGATAATTAAATATTTGTTGTACGCGCGCGCATTCGCGTAATAAAATTTCGCGCCGTAGTCACACTCGACGTTCGAGTCGAAGTTATTGAACAAGCGTTGTCGACGATCTCGAAACGTCTAGCTGTCATCGAACGTAGAGGGATTTCTGTTGACGCGTAGAGCTCTTTTATTTAAAATTATATTTAAAAAATATTTCATATTTTTCAGAATATTATAGATTAAAAATATAATTTATTTTACTCTTATTAATGATATTTATATTGTTTAAGAGATTATACTTATATCGATATTATATATATATCAAAGCAATAAATCTTAAGGATGATTTCATTTCCATCGCATGATTTAATGAGCAAATTTCTTGATCTGAAATAGCATTTCATTGTGACAGTTGAATTTCTACTGCACTTAATTTCTAGATATCTCCTCGAGCTAAGAAAAAGTAAGGACGTTGAATTGAACGCAGACTCCACCGAGAACACGCCGGTTACCCCACGCCGTGCCCAAGAGTGTTATAGCGATTAAAAACGACGACGTGCGCGAAATCGAGGTCATCGCCGACTAATCTTTTTCTTTTTTATTCTTTATTTTTCTTTTTCTTTTTCTTTTACGTCTCGCGGTGCGAGACGTGCACCGATAGACGGTGAAACGTGATGTAATTCACAAGTTCCACTGTGCCACGGAGTACTTCGACAGTACCAATGTCTATAATTTTGTGGCAAATTAAAAATGGCCGTGTTAAAAAATAAGAAAGCACACTATGTAAATACGGAGGTTCGTTATTACATTAACGCTCTTCGAAAAAACCACCGATCCTCAACGTGATTTCGCACAGCGAAATATATAGAAATCAAATACGAAAAAAACTGAAAAAAAAAATAGAAGTACAAAGAAATGAATAATAATTCGATTTGCTCTCAATTTCCAAAGTTAAATTAACGATCGATTAACAAGTCAATGACAATTTATTAATGATTAGACAATAATTTAGCTTTCAAAATTTCTCAATGAGAAAACTTTCACAGCTTTCGAAAGCCACTGCTTACAATCTTTGAAAAAATTTCCTATAAGAAAATTTTATAAAAAGGCAAAGAAATAAATGACTTCTCGGAGTTCATTAAATGAGAGACAAGTTATGTCACCGGACAATATCTTTACCTCCATTAATTTTATTCGCGTTACTTGCTTATCACGCGCTGACTGTAATTTGAAGTTAAACAGAATTTCGAAAAAAAAAAAAACGAAAAAAGCAAACTTCCGGAGTCTGTTTCTTATCTCCGTTTTTTTATTAGCAATAACAAAAACATCATCAATCTTCAAGAATAAAATAAAAAAGGGAAAAAATGAGAGAAAGAAAAGAATGTATGTAAAAAAAAGACAGGCTAAATCTAAGAATACGCGGTGCGTAACACAAGAAATTAATTAATTTTGATATAATTAATTTGAGTGAAAAATTAATACTACATCAGAGAGAGGAAAAAAAGAGAGAGAAGGAGGGAGATTGGATTAAGGAAGAGAATGGGGTGGGCACGCTGGACACGAGTCATGAGTCCCGATTGTGAAAACCGGTAGCTAAATCGTCTCTTCACCTCCTCGCGCTCGAGGATTCTCGAACGACGGTAGTGAAACTCAGTGTACGCGGCTCGCGAGCAAGTCGGTCAAATTAGACAACGGCGACAGTGATTCTCAAAGCAAAATGACATTCTCGAAATGAGTGTCGACAATTCTGAATATTAATTAGCTGCTAATTGTAGTAAATCTGATTTTTCGTTGCTGTATAATAGAAGATAGTGGCACTTCCTGCCAATTATCGCCATTTTTATTTCTACAAGCAAGTATCATTAATTCCGCATGCTTTTAACATTGTACTTATGGTTATGTTCAAGTTACAATGCTTTTCGTTAATGCGCTCGATAAATGACCGAATCAAAATTTGCCGAACGCGCAAAATTAAATTCACGATCAATTCCGAATCAGATCGTACGGATTTCTCAGAAAGTCCTGAACTGCACCGAAGGCGCTGTAACGACGATGCGCCGGTATAGCGACGGATCGCTGTTTGTCCCACGAGAAGTGGATCATCCGAGAGTTAAGTTTGGATTTATGCGAGTTAATACACTTTGGCGCGGCTTCAAGCGACTTCGAGCGATGGCAAGGTGAATCGCGGCAGCGCTGCTCTCCCCGAAGTACGTTAATAAACGTCCTAGTCCTTAATCACATCAGCAAATGAAGGCCGCATTCTAACTCGCATTTATCTCGTTTGGAGATACTCCAATTTATAACTTTCAAAATTCTGTCATATTTTGCAACTACAACTCTCTAGAAAATTTCCATTCATAAATGCTATTATATACAATAATTTAATAGCGTAGTTGCATTTAAATTCAACAATAACGTTTAACGATGTATGACACGGTCACGCAAAATGTCTTTATTTTTCCTGACCTACATCAAAACTTCCTCCCTGAATATTAACTCTTAGAGGACGGGGTTTACGTCTATTTTTAAATTCCTCACAGTTTCTCCTTGAGTAAGATTTGTTATATTTATTATACTGTATTTCATTGTATTATTCAAAATATGAGGTAAGTGTTTCAGTATCGCTATAATAACTTTCCCGTCTGTGAAATTTAAAATATAAAAAATATATATACGATTTAATTCGAAGAATATAAATTGTAGGATAAATACAAGGGTTTGAAAAGATATGAGGTAGAACGACTTAAAATATATTTCCCAGAAAATAAAAGAATATTCCTCGTCTTCAAATAATAAAACTCTCTTGGATATTAAATAAATTCAAGAGACAAACGTAACTTGTGCAGGAGCACGATCAATTAAATTGATCGAAGGCGCTCGTCCCAATAACGACGAGATTACGCAGCGCGAAGGAAAGTGGTAGTCATTGGTGATTATTCTTTTCATGGAATCGATGGTAGCTGCGGTGATTAATCGAAGTCTGAAAAAAAGGGGCAAGAGGTAGAAAAAGAGAAAGAGTACACAGAAACGTAAAGGCGAAGAGAGAAAAAGGAAGGCAAGGGCGGGTAATAAACTACCCCGAAGGAACGACGTACCGCGCGCGTCCGACTAAAGACCCGGCGAAACAAGTCCGATGATCACTGGAAAACGATATAAAAAGAACGAAACTGCAACGGTGTGTTTCTGCGTTCATAAAAAGTATTGCGATCGTCTGTACCACTTTATCCACAATCACGGAATAAATCTTCTTCGGCTGTCTGTGCAATTTCCACGAGGGAATTCATATGTCGTGTTAAATCAATTAAATATTCTATCCTATTAATTAATGCTACATTAATTACGGGAAATAAGCTCTTTGAAAGGCAACGAAATAATCTGCGCAAATGCATATATCTGCGTAAGGAATAACAAAATAGTACGAATATAAAACAATATATTCACCAAACAATAAGCAAACAATAAGTAAACAATATTTAATAAATTTATACTGAAAATATATTTACGACATTTGTAAGCTCACATTCGATTTGCTTCATTGAATTTACCATAAATTGCAGGATAATCCTTTCAAAGAAGAGACTAAATTATCCCAAATATCTTGATAATACGTTTAATATGTTTATATAAATTCCAGGATACATAATAGAATAATGTAACATGAAATCAATTATACTCGTATATAAACACGTCTCTCGTCATAACAATGACTAGAAGATAGAAAATATATTAATTAATACAGTTTCTTAAATAGGTATTTTAAAACAACTCTTCTTATATTCCTCCTCTTATATTCCTTTTAACAGAATCTAAATTTCACATAACTTCTTAAGAAACGACCCGAAACTTTTTCTCGGTATCGATCCTAGGTTTGGGGAACTTCGAAACGAGGGAAAGAGTCCGTGCGTTAAGAGCGAATTGCCCGGAAGATGCGGAAGAGTTCCTGCACACATACGCGAGGAGAAGAGCGAAGAAGAGGGGCCAGGAGCCGTTTCTCGGGGAGAGACAGAGAGAGAGAGAGAGAGCACCGGTGTTCGCGCGCTCAGCGATAAATTTCCGGAAAATTTATTATCCGACCGAGTATAATTCAGCCGGACCTATCGTGATGTGTGCGAACGCGAACCTCGCGAGAGCGTTCCAACGTCGGTCGTGAAAAATGGCCGAACGATTTCAACGGCCGCGACGGGCGTCGGGCAGAGAGAAGCTACGCGATGAAGCTGGCGGTGATGGTGATGGCGATAGAGATGCGGTGTGTAGTCCACCTTCGCGGAAGCTTCGCGGAAGAAAAGCGGAAGAAAAGCGGAGGGCCCCTCCCGTATATACGTGGTGCGCGTACGTAAGAAAAGCCGGGTTGTCCCTCCCGCAACTTAAGGAGCTACGACCTCGTTTCTGTCACACGCGACTTCGTATTTCACGCCCTCCGGCGGAAAAGGAGAAGGAAGGAGCGAGCCGTGAGATCGGTGAGAGGACGGCAGGAGGAGACGAGAGAGGAAAGTGGCGGGAGGATATGGCAGTGAGAAAGAAGAGGCGGTGGATAAGATACGAGTAGTTCCGCGATAGAGGACGCGAACGAGAAAAGAAATAAAGAAGTTTATTATGCCCAGCTGGTACGCCATGAACTGAAGAGAGAGATGACTTACGATGTTACTCGCAAAAGTCTCCTTGTCGTTATCGTCGTTATCGTCGTTGTCGTCGTCGGTCTCGGACAATCCTAGCAGGATAGATCGGTACCAATATCTACGATTTACTATATGACGTTCCCGCTCGCGCTCGCCACTGGAGTACCTGAAAAACACGATACTTTCGTGCGAATATACGTTATATGGTAGGTTGACATATCCGTGTCGAATTGATAAAATCACCGTTTTCTGATACGAAAAATGAGATATCAATTGAATGCAACGCTGAATGACAGAATGAACGGTTTAATGAAATATCTA
This sequence comes from Trachymyrmex septentrionalis, assembly GCF_001594115.1. Classification (NCBI taxonomy): domain Eukaryota; kingdom Metazoa; phylum Arthropoda; class Insecta; order Hymenoptera; family Formicidae; genus Trachymyrmex; species Trachymyrmex septentrionalis. The sequence continues at coordinate 847,550 of NW_017304228.1, read as the reverse complement.
AAAATTTAGCTAGATATAGATCTGATATAATTTGATTTAGATCATCAAAACAATTATATGAAATATTTTAATTGATTGCCAGAATGTTAAAACTTTTTGCAGCATTTTCATCAATATTCTACATAATTACTTTGATGGTCCAAACAGAATTATTTCCAGATTTATATTTAACTAAATTTATAGATACAAAAAGGAAACCATTTTTTCCGTTAAAAAAAAAAAAAAAACGGCGTTATATTATTGCCGCTACAATATTTTCAGATATCTCCGTTATAAAACGACTTTATTATACCAACGTTTATTTATAGACCGTTATTCAATTTATCAAATATTGTAGAAGTTTTATTTGAAAAAAGTTCATATTGATTCAATTCATCTGATTTTTTTTTGCATTTAAGTGTTGACTTTATAATTTTCACGTTGTTACCGAGAACCAGGATTAATCATAAAAAACAAGAAAAATCCCCTAAAATATCTGAAGTACTTCTCCTTTCAGTCATTCTGGATAGAGGATGCTCCGTCTCGACTCGTTGCATCCGTGCCTGGCAACAGGGGCGCGTATGCGTGTGCAGTGCGTAACCGACGATAACGAACTTGTGAGCATAATAAGGCGCCACCATATAGAGGATCGACGCGCGAGGCTATTTGTACAACACAAAACGTGCCGCGTAAGCGGATTGCGTTCCATATTGCGCTCGTTGGCAAGAATCGACGGAAAGTGATTCGATCGAACAGCACGAAACGGAGTGACGTGCGCACAATGCGTTGTGGACTGATATATATACAAGTATATATATACACACACACACACATGCAAACTTTTGAGACTTTCACGGGTATTTTCTTCAGAGGTGCCAAAGAGTTCGCGAGTTATCGCAATGTCGTGATCCATTGCTAAATGCCAACGTTTCATGAACCTTGCCGTTCACTTCATCAGAGCGAAGAGCGCACTGATACTAAGATGCTCCTCCGGAGGTTTTCCTGTATATATATATATA